>NW_028261391.1:37493058-37691392 GCF_051295495.1 Thamnophis sirtalis
TCTCCGAGCTAATTCTGAACAAGTGTGACTTCATTGACTAATATGATTAAACTACAAGCTTGTATAAATATTTTTCTGAGAATAGGGCTTAGTTTTGAGTAAATATTATGCATAAAATTGTGGTGGTGGTATTGTGTGTAAGAAGCCAGTCATCATTTCATGCTACCTTTGTCAGTCACCTTTTGTTGGAGTTTACAAATTATATAAAGTAGTTTTGATACTGTTATTTCATGAAAACTATTGCACTGTAAATGGCTTCCCCCTTTCTTTTTTGTCTTAAAAATGGCCAGTGCTGAAGTAACTTGTTTGAATGTTCAGTGGATATGAGTAAAAAAAAATATTCTGAATAACTGTGTAATGCTCTTTATTGTGATGATGTTGTTTTCCACTGTGATTAATTGTGCATATATTACTTTGCAGCATTGTTTTATGATGCCTCAGTCCTTAGGTGTGATTGGAGGAAAACCCAATAGTGCTCATTATTTCATTGGATATGTTGGTAAGTTTAAGCTGTATATATGCTGAACATATTAATGAGTATGGATCTGTAAGATACTTCAAACCATTTTCTCAGGTGCAAACTAGCTGCTGTGAATGGAGGCTGAACAAGGCTTAGTGCTATTTATTGACATATCTAGACGTATTCTTAAGGGGAAGCACCATAGGGAGTCTTAAGTTTATATTTATAGTATGTAGGAAACATCTGTTTTTGTTCAAACATAGTCATCCCTAAAATCTGTATTCTCTCAGACTTTGTTCTGTAAAAAGGTAACGTCTTACATGATCATGCAAAAACATATTGAACTTTGTTTCCAGTCTGTACTATGATAAAATGGTTTGACAATCTTTAACCTGTATTTTTGGAGACTATTAAGATTATATAACAAGTTTCCTAGTAACATAAAATTACACATGACTGCAATTCGAGGTAGTCCTTGAATTATAACCACTCATTTAGTGACTTTGAACTTAGTGACACATAAAAAAGTGATTTATGACCATCTTTCACACTTAAAGACTATTGAAGCATCCCCATTGTCATGTGATCAAAATTTGGGCACTTGGCAATTGGCATGCATTTATGACAGTTCCAGTGTCCTGGCACCATATCACCATTTGTAACTTTCCCAGCTGGCTTCTGATAAGCAATGGGAGTAGCCAGGTTCACTTAACAACCAATGATTCACTTAACAACTGCCAGAATAAGGTCAAAAAGCAGGATTTGTACATGATAGTAAATCCTATTATGTTGTTCAAAAGAGGAGTAAATATTTCAGAAATGTCAGTATAAGAAAAGTTCAACCTGCTCTAAGTCGAGGGGCAGAATCCTGGCAGATAGGGTATCTTCTTACATCTTCTAGCAATGCTGAGGGAAGAACATTATACAAGGCTGGAATGAAAACTCTTCTCTGAGTTAGAACATTTACCAGATAGTTCATATATCTCTTATTAGCCATGAGAAACTGAGATGTATTGCCTGCATTGATTTGATGATCTATAACAAACAGTTGCTTCTTAAATATTACTTTTACTTTTTCATAACCTAAATAGAATTAGGTAGGAGAGGGAAAGTCATAGGAGCAAAAAGTTGTGAATTTGCTTGCTTCTACTTGCTTTGAAATCTATCCTAAACCTGATGGAAGAAGAGTTTACTTCAGCCAGTAATTTACTGTGGTCTGCACATTCTCAGTGGTTGAAAATTCAGGTTGTCAAGCCAATCTACCACTTCGTTTGAATACAATTTGACTACAAGATGTGCTGATGTGCAGTTTTGTTTTACAGTGTTGGCAGCTGGAATGGGGTACTGTCAGATATCCTTCACAATGACATACAGTATTAGAATATTTTATTGTGGTTCATGAATAAAAAATAAGTCAGCGAGCAGTGGTGGTATTATACACCTTTTGTGATAGTTTTGTCTGAGACATGGAATCAAGATAAAGGCAGGGCTGAGATACTATTCAGGGGGCTATATTTCTCAGTAAGATGTTCAAGTATGTGGCACTGGTCAATTGTAAAGTGACCTTCTCCAAAGCATCTTATTCTTATAAGTTTCCAATGGATATGTCTCACATCGAGTTTACTGATAATACTAAGGTGCTTGTAGATCTATGATCTTTCCATTGATCTCTATTTAGGTGAAGAACTAATCTATCTTGACCCACACACTACTCAGCCTGCAGTGGATCCTGTAGACAGTTGCCACATCTCTGATGAAAGTTTTCATTGCCAGCATCCGCCTTGCAGAATGAGCATTGCAGAGTTGGATCCTTCTATTGCAGTAGTGAGTATGAATACCTGAAGTTCACTTTCCTATCAAGGAAGTTTCCTGGTTTTGGACAATCCTCTAGTTCAGGGGTCTCTAACCTTGGCAACTTTAAAACTTGTGGACTTCAACTCCCAGAATTCCTGAGCTAGTGAACCTCGGTGAAGAATTCTGGGAGTTGAAGTCCACAAGTCTTATTAGTTGCCAAGGTTGGAGACCCCTGCTCTAGTTAGCTACTGATTCCTCTCTTTATGAAGGTATTCTGTTGTGCTCTCCCTTTTCATCATAAAATTAAATATATTCCTGTTCTGAAGCATGAGAAATAATTATTTCCATATTACAATAGTTGAGGCTTTTAGATGACGGGTAACAGAAGAGAGATAAGTATCCTAGAGCAGTGTTTTTCAACCTTTTTTGTGCAAAGGCACACTTTTTTCATGAAAAAAATCACGAGGCACACCACCATTAGAAAATGTTAAAAAAATTTAACTCTGTGCCTATATTGACTATATATAAAGTAATTTTCCCACGGCACACCTTACACTATGTCACGGCACACTAGTGTGTCGCGGCACAGTGGTTGAAAAACACTGTCCTAGAGAAGTCTAGACAAATGAATGGTCAGATGCCATATTCTTTACATTATATTACAATATTACAAGTAAAGATCATCCATTGAAATTTAATGTAGGGAGATTCAGGACAGACATAATTTCACACATAATCTAACTAAATATTAAATGTTCTTCTTGTAAATATAATGTGGATGGAATCATAAACATCATGTCTTAAATATAGTTACTGGGAATTCATATTGCCTTCCAAGTACAAGCTTGTGAGCTTTCCAGATACATCTATTGGCCACTCTGTAATACTGAATGCTGGAGGAGAAGGATTCATGACTTATCTAATAGGGGTCTACTTAATTTGAATCTGTTTTAGAATAATATAAATATTGCCATTATAGGGATTCTTCTGCAAAAAAGAAGAAGACTTCAGTGACTGGTGCCAGCAAATCAAGAAGGTTTGTATGTAGCTTTTTCTAATAAAAAAAACAAAACAAAACCCCAAAATGGTCAGAATGTATGACAGAATGTATATATATGAATGCATTTGGAAGAGTTAGGATAAAATGAGGAGTTATTTTTAAAAGTCTACTAATCTTGTCAAGGTATCTATTGCCAATGTCATTTATGTTAGTTCTGTTTCTTAGAGGAGACAGCTTTTATGGATTGCCTAATTATTAGCATTTTACTATTGTAAATAGATGAATCTGTGGGCTTTATTTGATATTGACAATGTTTTATCTCCTTCGGAGTTATCCATTGGAATATTTGTTTTTTAAAAGTGGTAAAATATGGGAAATGTACAAATAAAAGTACTTCTGTTATCTTGAACCATCTGGTAAACAAGATCTAATTATTTAATTGTTTATGTAAGAAATCAATGCTGATTTTGTCCCATGTTTTCAAAGGATCCAGATAATCCTCCTCTTGGAGGGTGCTGTATGCCCTCTAATAAATCTTTCCTTTTTGGAGTCAGGGAGAAAGTTGACAAAAATTGTTGAATCTAGGAAAGCCTATTAAAGAGGGGACGTGGGAGTTTTTTTGAGAAAGTGCAGATCTGTAGAACCAGGAATGGGCATGGGGTGGCCATCTAAGCCACAGAAACTCCACCCATTCATGAAGAGACAAGAGGGAGAAATGTTTAAAAGACAGGAAATTGAATTTGTAATGTCTAACTTTATGTATAATGTACTGTGCAAACTGGTCCTAGAAGCTGGGTGGGAAATCTGCCTTCCACCACCTCCCAAGAAGAGAGCTGGTTACTTTAAACAAGAGCACTGGCCAATAACCTACCAACACACTCAAAGAGGAAAATAAATTCCTCTTCACCCACTCCAGACATTTCTTTGGCCTCGCCACTTACCAGGAGCTCCTCAGTCCACTAGGGAGCCTTCTGCCAATACAGGGAGGCTGGTCTCAGCAAATGTCTGCATCATCCCCTATTGCCACTGAGCACCAGGTACTCAACAGAACTGCTCACATGATCACCGGGATATTCTCCCAAGTTTCTGCTTGAAATCATGAGATCTGTAAGGCACCCGAAATAAATCATCTTACCTCTGAAGCATTAAATGATACAACATGAAATAACCATATCTCATTTTGCAAGTTTCATTAAAATCAACAGGGCCTCAGCTAGCCACAATTATCCATCCTATTTGCTTGAGATTAAAGCCCAATATTTTTCTGCATTTCATATAAGGCACATTAAAGTCATCTAACTAGATCCTAAGTAAGGAACTTTGGGAATGTAGTTTCAAAAATAAATATATAAAATAGGGTAAAGAGCTGGATATTGTGATGGAAATCCTTTAGTCTATTATTAAAGTATTAATGTAAAGATAGAGTGCTAGAAATAGTATTTCCATGACAGTTGTATTTAAATGTAAAATAGATTTTAGGTTGCACTAAAATAATTGGATAGAAAGTTCAACAATGAAATATGAAATTGTTTAGACAGTAAAATAATATTATTACTAGCTTTAAATCTCTAGAGAGGCTTTGAGAACTAGCACTTCTAGCATTGCTTTCAAGAAGCTAACATTTTTTTTTGGTATTTAAAGAGGATGGAACAAGAAAATATTACACAGTAGCAAAGTCTAAATGACCTAATTTCTTTAAAAGGCATGCAGACTTGATTTTGACATTAACAACTTTCCTACTTTTATATATTAAATCAATAGTGGAAAAAAGGAAGGGGAGCAAATTGTACATTAGAGGAATGGGGGGGAAAGGTTTAAAAAATTAAACTCATCCAATAGGTCTCCCTTGGTGAGATAGTGGATATAAATATGATTAATATAAATAAGCGTACTTTTCACAAATACATATTAAAAGCAAAATTCCTGGTTTTCCAGCATCTGCATTAATCCTCATTTTAGAGGCAATTTGCAATGCAACAATGCATCTTTAAAGAAAATTGTATTTGCAACTGTGCATGTTAGGGGAAAATGCACACAAAAATATATAGTATTCAAATTTGTACAAGCATAAGGATAGATTAATGTAATGAAAAACAGCGAAATCAAACTATATAAATTTGCCCCTCCTTGGGTTAAAATCTCACTTGAAAGTTGCTGTCTTGCTGGCTGCATTAATTTGTGTTCCTTAAGTGGGACTGTGTATATTCTATTCTCAAATACAATATATTTTCCTGTGCTTTCATTATTTTGTTCTTTTTTATTGTTGGAAGCTGAAGAGAATTATACCAAATATGTAAAGCCACTATACTTTTCAGAAGAACATTTTTTAGTATTGCTATATGCTGTGCATTTACACATTTTAAGCAAGTCTTTACAATCATAAAGACTGGAAATTAATTTGTTCTATAAGTGAAACTGTGAACTGAAGGTGCATTATTTATATCAAATATTCAATACCTCTAGAAATAGCAAAGGAGTATAACTGTTTTTAATACATTTCTAACAGTTGTCACTGATTAGAGGAGCCCTTCCCATGTTTGAGCTAATAGAACATCAGCCTTCACACTTCTCTAGTCCTGATGTCTTGAATCTCACTCCAGGTAAGGTTCATTTATTTGGTTATAGAAGGAATGAAAGCTGTATGAATAAAGGAGTTTTAATATTTGGAGATATTTTTTTATTGCCTAAGAAAGATACCAGCTTTCAAAATTGATATTTGATCTTTAAAAATCATTGGGATTGTTTTTAGATAACTAGACTATGAAACACACATTATGCAGATGTAAAGTTACTTTATCAGAACAGCTATAGCAGGGGTGTCAAACAAGATTTCATTGAGGGCCGCATCAGGGTTGTTTGACCCTAGGGGGACCGGGTGGACATGGCCAGGGTAGGTGTAGCCAGCTCAATGCTACTCATGTTGGGAGCATCTGTGGTGGCCTGGGCAGGGCGGGGGCTCCTCCTGGGCTCTGTTGATGCTGGCAGAGGCACTGCGGGCCGCTCCTTCACTATTTCTAGGGCGTCCCTCCGGGCCAGATCTAAGCACCCCATAGGTTGCATCTGGCCTGTGGGCCTTGAGTTTGACACCCCTGAGCTATAGTAACAGAACCCTGCAGGTTTAACAGATCTTCCCTCCCTTTTATCTTCATGAAAATTGGAGATGGTGGCTGTCTGAAGCATTTTCTCAAAACATTTTTTTCTCCTGGACTCACGTTTGGGGAGGCAAGCATTCTGTCTGGGAGCCATCCTCCTTATTCACTACATTGTTATTGTTTCATAAAATGCAGTGATTTATAAAACAATTACTTCTAAATCCTGCAAAGCAGAGCTGCTCTTGCAGGATTTTTGCTGTACTTCAGCTTTTTATCCCTGTAAAAATATCTGAAAATAGATAAGGAAGGCTAAGCAATCATTCTACCCTGTATTTTGGCTGATACAAATTGAACTACCATAGACGGTATGCATTTGCTAAAAATAATAGTTAAACTATCTGGCATTGCCTAATGTTTTTATTATTCAGATTCTTGCAAATCACAGCTGGTGTTTTGCATAGTTTATATTTAATTATGATTAAATGTGTTGTGGGAACAGTCTAAATGTAATACCGAAGCATATAAATCATTCATCTCTTGTAGATTCTTCTGATGCAGATAGATTGGAAAGATTCTTTGATTCAGAGGATGAAGATTTTGAAATATTATCACTCTAACAAAAGAAACTACAATAACTGCCAATTTGGGTTGAGGGGGGAGGGGAGCTCCTTGGAGAGCCTCGGGCTACCAGCTTTCATAGGTGCTTGTTGACATCCTTGCCTCCCATTTACCCCAGCATTCTGTGCAACCTTGGAGCAGAGTGGATTTTTGCAGTGGGATCAAGAAAACGGGTCGTCATTAAGGCCTTAATAGCTTTAGTTACTTTCTCAGTGCAAGGATATCCATGGGAACAGGATGCAAAGTTTCCTAGGAGCTGGAAATTATTTTCATAGGAACAGGAACAGGCACAAAGGCTTGACTATAATAGTAAAAGCCCTTCGGAGTGTTTGGCTTAAGTCTCTCTATTATTAGGGGGTCTTATTACTTCTGTTCCCATTTTTATAGTGTGAAATGAAAACCAGCATAACAGCTGTGAGACATGTCTCTGCATTATGTCTCCCTAACTAGCCGGCCATATTCTGAATTATTTGGGGCCACAAACTCTCTCAAGATTGACTGCACCAAATATTCCAACTTGTACTTTAGATTTTCTCCAATACAGTGCTTCCATACTTTTGGTTTCAAAGTTGCAGTTTATTTTTAAAAATATAATGGTCTGCATTCTAGCAATCACAAGAGCATATCATATGGAACATGTTAAAATATGTTCTAAAGATGACAGGAGAATATCACTATATAATAATATGGAAGGCTCTCTGTTACTCACTTGACTCTTCTCATAGTATCCACAAACAGAATGGTGTTATTCAGATTTTGCTTCGTTATAGCTAATTTTTATTTGGACATTTTTCTATTTTGTATTAAAAATATGGCTGCTATTTAATAAAATGAGGTGAAAACATCCATTAGCTCACAAATCAAAAGTACTTCTGATTCCTCCTTTTAATAAAGTTTAGACTGTACTTGAACACAAATCTTGCGTTAACAGCTATTTTAAAATCACAATTTTAGGCCAAAGGTGTGCTCATCTCCCCATTTTTGAAAGTACTACACAAGTCTATTTATATTTTGTGTCTTTATTTGTTTTTCATTTGTTTCAGTTCTTAATATGAAATTCTAAAGGAACTTAAAGCAAATTCTGCGTCCCTCAGATGATTAGCTTTCTGGCCAGGATTTCCAGCCTATTATATTCCAAAATAGCAGAAGAGCTCCTCTGTTTCTAAAAGATAGGAATGGCTGGCAAGAACCCTCAGTTCCAAGCATTAGCTCAATCAATGGATGTTGCAGTGGCAAATATGTTTACAAAGCATTCTTGCCTGCATTTATAAGCAGAACTGTCAAACTACAGATGGTACTATAGCCATCTATAAAGTAATTGCATACAGTAGGTCCAGTTGCCTATTTAGTTACTAGAAATCAAATTCGAACCATGTTGCTTATTTGTCATTGTTATAGCTTGCTGTGCTTCTTCTTTTGGAAGAAGAGCATAGTCGGATTGTGTTTCATTCATCAACTGCTTTCAATTTGTATCTGAATAAAACAAATTTAAAAAGGCTTTTGTATTCTTGGTACTTTTTTCTGCACCACTGATTGAAAGTAAGACAAACTTAAAAGAGAATCATAGTTTCTTTTAAATAAAAACTATATTGTGAATTTAAAAAAAATGATACACATTCTGAATATTCTAATACCTTTCCTAATCTAGAAGGAAATAGTACATAGGTTTCCTCATTAAATTTTGGGCAGACATAACAAACACTACTTTATATAGATTGAGAATCTGATTGACACATAAGCCTCTCCCTTTAAAAATTGGGGGACAAATAATTGAATTTGAAGAACATAGTAGCAAAACCTACATACAAAATTTAACATTTGAATACATAATTTAAACACATTAAATGTAAATCAGATATATAATTCATATAAAAGTAGCAAAAAGAGGAAAATAAGGCAGTTCCTTGCATATGTCTCTGCAGATTTGTAAGTAATAACCAAATAATTTCTTGAGGAATTTTCAAGACAATGGAACACACAATTCAAAACAAATCCTAATTACCTAAGAATTCTATAAACCCTTGATGGTGAACCTATGACACAGCCCTCTCTGTAGGCACGCAAACCGTTGCCCTAGTTCAGCTCCACCACACATGCGAGTGCACCAGCCGCCAGCCAGTTATCGGGTCTCTGCCATGCATGTGCAGGGTGCGTGCAGAGGCCCCACGCAGGTGCGAGGAGCGCGTGTGCATGGGCACATGTAGGCAAGCTGCACACGTGCACAGAAGTAGGGGCATGCAGGGGGCTGTGTGTGCATGCATGGGCGCCATGCATGGATATGTAAAGGGGCAGGGTGCATGTGGAGAGTCGCGCACATCTGTGTGCTTGCACTTTGGGCACTCGCTCCAGAAAAGATTAGCCATCATGTTATAAACCTTGGGGAAGATAGTATAGCCTCCATATCAGGGTGGGTTGCTGCCAGCATTACTGCTGGTTCAGTGTGCGCACAATTTTGTGCATGCTAGCTTCGCTCACGTGTGCGCCAAATACACACTCCATGCACATGCGCAGTTGCCCAAAAATAGATAAATATTCTTCCAAATACAAAATATCCTGGAGGTGCTTTGCAAAAAAATTTAAAGGATTAAAACATAACATATAACCGCTAAAACAAGGAATCAGCTATCCTCTTCCAATAGAGGGCAATGAAACAAATGCAAACCAAGCTCTTTAATCATATTGTTATTCAAAAGACTTCAATCAAACATCTGTTTTCAAGAATTCAAATGGGGCTTGAAATTGGAATGGGAGAAGTTCTTTATTTTAATAAAAGATGTAATAGGATGTCTGAGAGAATTGGCAAATATTAGCTGTTGCTCACCAAGTAAAGCTAATAACTTAAGTGCTAAAATGCCTGTAATGTACAGCAAATTTAGCAGAATATCATTGGTTAAAACAGCAAATAAATAAATTAAAAATAAAATAGCAAAATCTGAAGTTTTCAACAAATGAAGCAACCCGAAGCAATCAGAAATATTAGCAAAAAAACCTAATGATGTGATGATCACATAGTAATAAGATTTAATGATCTTTCCCAGAAGTACATTAGATTGAAGTGTAGGATTCAAAATTACAAGCTTGCAAAATGTAACAAATCAAGGACAGGTTGTCATCGACTTACAACAGTTCATTTAATGACCAGCACTGAAAAATGACTCATGACTATTTTTCAGTTACAATCTTGCAGCATCCTCATGATCAAAATTCTGACAATTGGCAACTGGTTCATATTTATGACCATTGCTGTATCCCAAGGTCATGTGGTCACCTTTTGCGAACTGACAAGCAAAGCTATGGGGAAGGTGGATTCACTTAACAATCATGTTACTAACTTAACAACAGTGATTCTCTTAACAACTGCAAGAAGGTTGTAAAATGGGACAAAACTAACTTAACTATTGTTTCACTTTGCAACATACATTTTGGGCTCAATTTGATCGTAACTCAAGGACTTCCTGGAATTAGATTATCTCACTTCAACCGTTATGCTGCAAGAAACTTACACAACAGTGTTAAAGATTTTTTTTTGAAAATTTGTGTTTATTAAAGAGTTAGATAATTTACAAATTACTATTGCTTCAATCTATGTTCAGTCGGTGTTTAATTATTGAAATGTCAGTGGTTGCATGTGTGAATAAAATTCAAAGAATTGAAATAAAGGAGAAAATTATTGATTGAAATTGCTAGTTATTATAATCCTCTGTAATGCAACATATTCCTGCCAATTTTATAAATAATCAAGAATTTGCTTAAGTCTAACAATCTTTAAAATTCTATAATAGTATATGAATAGCATTCATATTCACCTTATAAGAAAAAGGGCGTTGGTACTTACCTGATACGCCTCTTCTCATAGTGGGGGGAGGAGTATCCAGGATGGGTGTTGACTTTGTCCTCTCATGATTGGATGAGTCAGATAAGCTCTTTGGGTAACGCCCCCTGACCAGCAGGACTACCCATTCTTTTGACGAAGAGCTCCATCCGACTCGTTGCACCATTCACTCCAGACTCTTAATTCAGTTCTTAGCTTTTATCGTCTTCAACATCAATATTTATATAACTTCATAAAACTGTGAACATAAAACTTAGTCGTACAAACATAGTCAGGGAGGGACTGGATACTCCTCCCCCCACTATGAGAAGAGGCGTATCAGGTAAGTACCAACGCCCTTTCTCCATAGTGAGGGGGGAGGAGTATCCAGGATGGGACGTACCAAAGCCTGCACGTCCCTAGGGAGGGAGACCCCAGAGGCCCCATGTCCCCCGCTTGTGCCAGTTGAGGCGTGGGCTCCGCCCTGTGAACCACCTGCAACGCCCTGCGTCCAAGAGGCCCTGCGTCCAAGAGGCTTTTGCCCTGCGGGGTAAAGAGTCCAGTTTATGGTTCCTAGCAAAGGGAGAGGGGGAAGCCCACGTGGCTGCCCTGCAGATTCCGGCCAGGGCTGTCTGCGTGGCCCAGGCCCTGGATGTGGCTGCGCTCCGCGTGGAGTGAGCTGTGATATGATTGGTGTCTGTAAGCCCTGTGATTGGTATGCAGTGGCAACGCAGGTTTGCAACCACCTACCTATTGTGGTGGAAGTCACCCTGTTACCCAGGCCCCTATTTGGAAGGAAACAAACAGAGCTTCGGATTTCCTGACTGGCCTGGTTCTCCTGAGAGAATCCTCAGGGCCCTCCTTATGCCCAGAGTGAGCCCCTTCTTTCCCCCCGTCTGGACAGAAGTTGGGCAAATCAGTTCCTGGGTTTGATGGAAGCAGAAGCCCACCTTGGGATGAAGGGCGTAACCCCACTCTGTCTTAGTGGGGGAAGCAGAGACCCTCCCCGGTGGAGAGCTTGCAGTTCATATATCTGCCTGGCGGGGGAGATGGCCACCAGAAAGGCCACCGTGAGAATCAGGAACTTAAGGGAAGCTGTTCGTAAAGGCTCAGATGGAGCACCTATTGGAGCGTCCCCTACCCTGTGTAAGTCCCGGGAATGGTACTTGAACGCTGCGTGCGGTTTGGGGTTGGAAGCCCCCTTGAGGAATTGTCTGACCACAGGAAGGTGAGTCAAGCTCTGGTTCCTGCCACGCAGGACAACTGGCGAGAAGTCTGGGACCTGTCTCCTAATTGTGTTAGAAGCTAACCCTCTGTCCCGGCCTGCCTGGAAGAGGTCCAGAATCTGAGGCACTGAGGCCTGGCTAGGATTGTGCCCCAGGGAATTACACCATGAGGCAGAGGCCTGCCACATGGAGCCATATATACGCTCTGTGGAAGGTGTGCGGGCAGTCTGGATAGTCTGCATCACCCTGGGGGGGGGAGGGTCTTTCCCCAGGATGCTCCGTTCCAAGAGCTAAGCGGTCAGCTGGAGCCATTGACGGTCTGGGTGCTCCAGCGACCCCTGGTTAAGGGATATTCCCTCCAGGGGGAATCTCCATGGCCTCTCCGTTGAAGGCGACTGGAGCTCTGCAACCACAGTCTCCGGGGCCAGAGAGGCACCAAGAGAACCCCTTCTGCCCCCTCCCGAAGGGTTTCCCATATGACCCTGGGGATCAGGGGTAAGGGCGGAAAGCATACCGACAACCCCTGGTCCAGGGGCTTCGCAGATCGTCCGCCCCTTCTGCCCCCCCCCCCATGTCTGGTACCTGGAGATGACCCTCAGGAGCTGAGCGTTGAGGGCGTGGCGGATAAGTCGATCTCCGGGTGTCCGAAGCACTCTGCCATTTCCTTGAAGATTGCTGGCTGCAGCTTCCGCTCCAAACTGTCCCCTTGGTCCGGCTGAGCCAGTCGGCTCTGATGTATCCCACCCCTGCTATATGTTCTGCCCTCAGCGAAAGTTGTCTAAATTCATAGGCTATCTGAGGTGCTTCTGCGATCTCTCATAGTCGGGCATCCCATTCTGAGTTTGTGGTGGGTTCTGGCATGGGGACCAGCCTATCTGACCCTTTTTTCCCCCCGGCCATAAGGGTGCTATGATTCTATGGCTAGGATTAGCGCAGAGATATTCTGAATGTAAACACCGATGGAGTTTAATGGGCGGCCACTAGAGTGTGTGTAACGATGAAGAGAGGGAAGCTAAGGCTCACAATAAAGGCCTGCCACAAAGGTAAAATAATAATAATAACAAGAATCACAACAACAATAATAATAATAATAAAATAAAATACAAAAAGGGGGGCATCTTCCCGCCTGATAAAACCAAGAAAGCTTAAGGAAACAATTGGTCCCTTGCTGGGAGAAAGTGGCCCGAAGGTGACAGGCAGCAGGGGTAGAGCCGAACTATTTAACTCGTGCTTGGCATCTGTCTTTACCAGCAGGGATAAACTATCCAACCTATCAAAAACAGCACCCCAAATTCAGATTAGGGACCCAAGATGAGATAGGGAAGAAATGGTAGCCTGTCTATCTTAGGCAAGGTCCAATTCCCAGGACCGGGTTACACCCCAGGGATCTGAAGGAGCTGGCGGATGAGATCTCCAAACAACTGAAACTATATCTATCAGAGCTCCTGGAGTACCGGAGAACCACTATAGAATTGCTGATGTGATTCCCCCCCTTCAGAAAGTGAGAAAACCGGCTCGAGAGCCCAAAGCCAACATGGGTTTGTCAAAAACAGATCATACTAGATTAGCCATAGTGAATGTTGTGTTTTATAGTTAATTTTTTATTCACGTTTCTTTTATGTCTTGTTTTGCACTCCCTTCCCCCATTGTTGTAAGCCGCCCTGAGTCCCCTCAGGGAAAAGGGCGGTCTATAAATGTTCAATAAATCTAAATCTACAAATCTTCTTAGATTACGGTGACAACCCTAGTGGACCATAGGAATGCCATTGATATAGTTAACTTGGACTTCAGCAAGTCCTGATAAGGTAGACCATAACCTACTACTACTTTATCTACTACTAGATAAAGTAGAAGACTGAGGATTAGACCTAGTCACACCAGGTGCCTTGGTAACTGGTGTACACACCTGTACTCCTCAATGGGACTGCCTCTTCATGGAAGGAAGAGTGCAGTGAGTCCCCCAAGGCTGAGTGTTGAGCCCAGTACTCTTCAACATCTTCATCAGTGATTTGAATGAGGGTGTTAGGTGTGTAAGCTAACATTTGGGATAGCAAAATAAATGCCATGATAGTAGTACTGTTTCTTTAAGCGGTCATGAGAAGGAGCCAGAATGACTGTTAGCTCTCTGTTTGTTAAATGCTGATGGGGGGGGGGGGTCATCAGGTTAGCAGGTGACCCCAAGCTGGCAGGAATAGCCAACACTTCAGAATACAGGCTAAAGATACAGAAGGATCTTGGTACCCTTGAACATTGGGCACTACCTAGGGAAATGGGATTCAAAGAGGTAAGGTTCTACCTTTAGGCAACGAAGGTGAAGTGCACAGGTACAGAATACCTTGCTCCACAGTAGTAACTGTGAAGGGGATCTTGGAGTCCTGGTGGACCACCCTTTAATATGAGCCAGCGGTGTGCAATAGCTGCCAGAAAACCTAACACAGTTTTTGGCTGCATAAACAGAGGAATAGAATCAAGCTCCCGTGAAGTGTTCATTCCACCTTATAAGGCCTTGGAAAGGCCAGATTGGAATTCTGCATTCAATTTGGTCACCATGATGTAGAAAGGATGTGGGGGTTCTAGGGAGAGTGCAGAGAAGAGCAACAGAGGGATCAGGCTGGAGGCTAAAGCCTATGAAGAACGGTTGCAGGAATTGGGCAGGTCTAGTTTACTGAAGGAAAGACTAGTGGAGACGTGATAGCAGTGTTCCAATATCTCAGGGGTTGCCACAGGGAAGAGGCAACCTGATTATCCTCCAAGGCATCTGAGTGCAGAATTAGAAGTACTGGGTGGAATCTAATAAGGAGAGAAGCAACTTAGAACTGGGGAGAAATTTCCTGACAGTTAGACAATTAATCAGTGGAACAACCTGCCTCCGGACGTTGTGAATGCCCCAACAGTGGAAGATTTTTTAAGCAGCTGTTGGATGGTAATAGCAATAGCAGTTAGAATTATATACTGCTTCATAGGGCTTTCAGCCCTAAGTGGTTTACAGAGTCAGCTGTTAACCATTGAGCTACAGGGCTGACTAGTAATGATAGCCATTTGTCTGAAATGGTGTAGGAATTTCTGCTTAGGCAAGGGGTTGGGCTAGAAGACCTACAAGGTTCCTGCCCCCTCTGCTATTGTATTGCATAGTATTGTATTGTATAGCATTTGCTCTTTGCCTATTCACCCCCACCCTTGGAAAGCCTTGGGGGAGGGGGGTAATCTCTAACCTGATTGGAGGTTCTTCTGTCTCTCCCTGGGGGCTGAATACTCTTCCTCGGCTTGGCCACGTGGGGCCCCTCCCCCCTTCTTTCCAAATGGTTTTGCAAGGCAATTGCCATCGCCCCGCCCTCAGAACTTAGCCACAAAAAAACAGCTTTTGTTTTGCCTCCTACTCAGGGACTACCCGCCCCTCCCCCCTCCTTCTCCTACTCAAGGAGAATTTTCTTAAGGGTGAAGGAGACTTAGCCCCCCCAAAAAACGCTGCTCTTGCTGGAAGCCTTTTTCTGATGGCATTCTCGCCAAGTCCCTTTCTCCTCCTTAAAGGAGAGTGTCCTTAAGGGTGGGGGGGGGGCTTTTCCTGTTACTATGCAGTTAGAAAGGGAGAGAACGGGCTTTTAGGCAGGATTTATGAAGCACCAAGCCGAAGGGAATCCTCCTCTGGGAGGTGAGGAGTTCTCAGGTTGGGGGGGGGGGTTCGTGCAGTCTTGATTCATCTAGGAAGTAGGGGGGGGAGATCCACCGCCTGCCTCTAACTCCCTTAACAAGCCTCCTGTTGGCCCTTTGCTGCATCCCCCGCCCTTGGCTAATGCCTCTGCGATGGTTTCTCACCTTTCAAGGGCTCCACAAGCCTCCGGTTGTGGCTGGAGGGCTGAGATTTGAGGCTCTGAGCTGCTGGGGGCAGCCATTTTGGACCATGTGGTTTCAAGATGGCCCCGGCTCCAAATTCAAACGGCTCCTCCTTGCTGGAGCACATGGAAATGGCTTTTGCCTTTGCAGGCTTGCCATGGTTGCAGCTCTCTCCCCTGTCTTCCGCAGCTCTAAGCCTTTCCGGCTCTCACCTTGTCGGCTGCCAGCACAGGTGTTCCAGGGTATTTTAGCCAGCTTCGTGGCTCAACCCGAGGGGAGCAGAGGAGCGCTTCTGCTCCTGATTAGCCTCTGCATCAAGGGCTGCTTCTAGGAAGCATATTGCCCTCTCCTCCTGCCTGCCCGGCAATTGTCCTCCCTGAGTGACTCCGTCTCACTCAGTGGCCAGGGCAGCGTGCCGCCCCAGGGGGCTTGTGGCAGTCCAGTCCTTGCAGGAGGAGGCTGTGTTCGATGAAGGGAGGCAGGATTCGCCGGATCCAAGTTTATTTTCCTTACTCCTTTGTAAATTACTGGAGTTACTGAGTAGTGCAACTTTTCCTTGAGGAGATGAGTCAGAAGAATGGGTAGTCCTGCTGGTCAGGGGGCGTTACCCAAAGAGCTTATCTGACTCATCCAATCATGAGAGGACAAAGTCAACACCCATCCTGGATACTCCTCCCCCCTCACTATGGAGAAAATTGTATCCACTATTTTAGAAATTTCATTTGAATATAAAATCAATCACATAAAATATAAGAAAACATAAATATTAACATATTAAAGAATTTAAATAAGTTATTCAATAACTTATTGGGATAAAGTAAGAATATAAAAATGTGGAACAGAAATTATTTTAAGATTTTAGGCCATATATCAGCAATGAAGATATCATTCCCCAAATTGATCTATTTCAAACTCTTCCAATAGATATTCCTGACAAGTTTTATCAATTGGGACAAAAAAGTTTATTATTTTGGTTTAATTCAATATACAATAGAATAAAATGTTAATTTAAAAAGATGCTACCAGATTTTTGTCTTCCAAAGACTAACCTAGTTGTCTTTCTACAATGTCTGGAAGAGTCTGTGTCAGCTTGGAGGATTATTACCAGCCTCTATACATACAAACACTATTTTAAGCTGTTATATCACTGGCATCAAACTTCCTTTAGAATCTACACACACACACACACACACACTCACAGTTAATACCTTAAATTATTAAATGTCATTAGCCAAGCATGCCCACTGTATATTTTGAAATATTTTATCTATAGACTTACTCTACATATTACAATGGAATATTACAAACACACACAAAACCTTATTATAGTGAGAAAAAGTTAATGCACTCATACACATGATTTTATTCCATATATTTATAGAAAAACTTCAGTACTGAACATAGCAAGTCTTATCTAAATGGAACATAGAAGATATTACTCCATTCATTCCTTTTGAGTCCCTGCAAAATTGCTTTCTAATGAAAGGACAAGCTTCACTTTTCTAAAACTCCAGTCTGTAGAGGAACGGAACTGATAAGTAGTAAAGATTAGCAAATGAAACCTACTTGGCCTCTCAAATATAGGTATACACACACAGGTTCACTGAATATGTGAATGCAAATAGTGCAGAATTTGGTTAAATAAGCCCTGACTTTCAGGATTTACGTAAATTTCATTTCCATAGTTCTCCTAGAGGTTTGTGCTGAGCTTCTTGCATAGCTTCTTCTGCAAAGGATTTAATTTCTTTGTGCAAATCTTCTACACTCTTCGAAGCATCAATCAACTATATTCAAAAACAAAACATACAGAAATGAAATATCTATTATTTAACTAATAATAAATGCCCTAAATTCAGCTTTTCAGCTAGAGAGAAATGACACATTCCATGGTCTAGTCAGAAAAAGTTAAAACAACCAATAGCTTCATTGTTAACCAAAAACTGCAAGTACTACTAGTTAATTCTATTTTTTAAAATATTTAATTTCTTACCTTCCAGTTTAAAGATTTATCTTTTATAAGATGGTGAAAGCACTGGAGAACTTTCTCCTGAAAAGATGTATTTTCATAGCGTTCATTTCCAAATTCTCCTCGTTTAGCTGCTTCCGACGTGCTCAATTGAAGAAAAAGGATCAAATCTGGCTTTGGAAGCCCCACATCTGGTTGCTTGCACCATTCCAAAGAGAAGTTCTGTTCAGAGAGAATTAAGAGCTGTAGTAAATACTTAAAAGTAAACGAATAACAATGTAAGATTATAGGAAGGTAAATTATAGTTCTATTTGTTCACTACTTTCAGTTCTCAACAGATAAGCATTCTTGTAGTGTTTGTATCTTCTCAGTTTATGTCTTGTAGAAATGCTTGGACATAAGACCTTTACATATAGTACAACCAGGTGTGCTACAAACTGCTACTCTTTCCCAAGGATATCGTCTATTCTGCTAAAATTTCCACAATATTTAGATACCCGACTGTTGTGACTCAGCAGAAGTTTGCTGTGAGTTGAGTCGGGATGCAGGAATAACAATGCAGCTGGGGCTCATTAGTGTGGTCTTCTGGAGATAAAAGGACTGATGGTGCCACGCCCTGGTTGCAGAAGTCAACGTTCAACGTTTGTTGTTCGTTTATGGAGAATTCAGTTCCGATCCTGTGTGAGTTTGTGAGACACTTGGAGAACTGATTTTGCTTCTTGAAAACTTGGTGCTGTAAGAGTTTTGTTTCTGCATTCTGCTGCGTAACCCTTGTTTGAAAGAGACTTTATGTTTATTTTGGGCTCGCAGCCAGTCTGAGCCGAGGACTGATAAAGTTATTTCCTTTTCAGTCTGTCTGCCTGTCGTCTTTGAACGAGCAAAGAAGGGGGGGGGGGTCAGAACAGATTGACTTCTGCCAGACAAGCCTCCATTTGATTAATTATGGAGCAATTAATTGCTGAAAATAGGCAAATGGCTCAACAGATAGTGGTATTGGCGGATCAAATTGCACAGCTGCAGAGAGCTGCAACCCCCCCCCCCCCAGCCAAGGAGGCAGTGCCCAGTAGCCATGCCAGGTAAATATGATGGGAGTCTGGCCATGTTTGCCGCGTTTCTGGGACAATGCCAGCTGTTCCTGAGTTTGAGAGCGGAGGACTTTCCCACTGACTGGATGAAGGTGGGATTCATTATCAGTTTGCTCTCAGGCACAGCTGTCTGTTGGGCTATCCCCTTGTTAACTCAGCCGAGCCCTTTGTTGGATGACTTCCAGGGCTTTTGTCAGTACTTTAAACCGGATGTTTGAAGATCCTATCAAGGGGGAAACATCAGCTAGAAGTCTGAAGTCACTGCAGCAGGGGAGTGGTTCATTGCAGGACTATGTTAGTGAATTCAGGCTGCGTAGCCAGGATTCCACGTGGAATGAACCAGTTCTAATGGACATGTTCCAGGATGGTTTGTCAGAGGCCTTGTAGGATGAACTGGTGAGGGTGGACAGGCCACCGACGTTTGACGCGTTGGTCCACTTGTGCCTCCGGATAGATGCCCAGCTGCAGAGGCGAAGGCCTCGCCGTGCATGCCAGGAGACCACCAGCATGCCGGTTCAGCAAGGGACTGCAGTGGACTAGGAGGAGCCCATGGAGTTGGGTGCTGTCAGACCTAGAGTGTGACGTACTGAGATGGACAGACGACGTGCTGAGGGATTGTGCTTCTACTGTGGGGGTCTTGGACACCTGGCAGGGAGTTGCCCCAAGAACAGAAGGGTTACGCGGACTGCAGCCATCCCTCAGCAACGCACTATCATGTCGGACAACCAGCACGTTTGTGCGGCCGTGATACCCCATTCGCACAAGGTAGCGTGCATTCGGGGTGTGTGGAATCCCAGGGCGGATACCCTGCCTAGTAAAGTAGAGAACTCTGACCCCGGACAGGGTGTTAGGGCTCGGCCGGAGCTGTTGGAGGGGCCGCCAGACTCCAACAGTACGGGGGCTGGTAGGTTGGCCATGGAGAGGGTGGAGGACCCTGGACAGGGTGTTAGGGCTCGGCCGAAGCTGTTAGAGCTGCCGTCAACCTCCGACAGTACAGGGGCTGGTGGGTCGGCCTTGCAGAGGGTGGAGGACCTTGGACGGGGTGTCGACGCCATGAAGGGCAGAAGGAGATGTGGTGGCCACCGGATACCTGGGGAGTCTTGGCTCAAGGGGATTGTTCCTGCAGGTATTGGGGAATCACAAAAGAGGCACCACAAGAAATGAGTGCGGGCCATGTTATGGACAACCCATTCCGACTGCATCCAGACCGTCAGACCCGGGAAAGGGCCATGTGGTGGGGGATAGTGTTGTGACTCAGCAGAAGTTTGCTGTGAGTTGAGTCGGGATGCAGGAATAAGAATGAAGCTGGGGCTCATTAGTGTGGTCTTCTGGAGATAAAAAGACTGATGGTGCCACGCTCTGGTTGCAGAAGTCAACGTACAACGTTTGTTGTTCATTTATGGAGAATTCAGTTCCGATCCTGTGTGAGTTTGTGAGACACTTGGAGAAGTGATTTTGCTTCTTGAAAACTTGGTACCGTAAGAGTTTTATTTCTGCATTCTGCTGCGTAACCCTTGTTTGAAAGAGACTTTATGTTTATTTTGGGCTTGCAGCCAGTCTGAGCCGAGACTGATAAAGGCTTTCTTTTGGCAAACTTTGTGTGACTTTAGTTTTGGAACAGGCTAAGTGGGGGCCAGAACACCCGACTATGACTGGGATTTTTGAGAACATTAGCCCAATATATTAGGATAAATGTTACTTTTCTAGGGCGTTTAAATAGGATTAAATAGGCCAGGCTGTTTCAATTTTATTTATTTATAACAGCCTTTAACCAGTAAACCAGAGTCCCAAAAAGACAAATAAGCATATACAACAAGCAATTTTAATGTTAGAATGGATTAGTCCTGCCAAACCCCTTATACTAACAAAACTTTGCAACACTGCAAAATGTATAAAAAACCAGCAAGCAGATTTCCAGAGACTGCTGCTAGAAAGGGTAAAATAAAATTTTGATACAATGTTATGCTGGTACATATCTGATTTACTCACTTCTTTTGCACCTGTGAAGGCTACTCCAGAAAAGGCATATCTGTCCACTATTAGAGTGACACCTTGGCTTAATTTTTCTTTAATAGATGGCCTGAACAAGAGAATGGCATGTTATTCACCAAAAATAAAAATAGATTAAGTTACAATATTACCATTCAATGACTATTCATTTAGTGTGTGGGAGGGTTCAATGTTCACACATCTTAGGGAAGAACTCCGAAAGAAAGCAGTGGTGCAAAATGGAAGACTTCAGTACTTCTCCTTTATATAGATTACTTTTAAGACTGCAGTATTTCATAACATCCTTCAATATAATGAAGATAATATACCAAACAAATTAGGCTACTTGAAAATTATAATTAGTTTTATAACCAATTGATTGGATAATTTTTAAAGGCATATATAGTCACCGGCACTTGGGTAGATCTTTAAGGACAGTAAAATATGTTTTGCTACTACTGTGGTTTTCAGTGCCTTTATTTTGTTACTTAGTTTAAAAACTAAATTATGTTTTTGAGAGTCAATTTGATGCAGTTGTAAAACCAGAAATTGAGAGACCATGCGTTCTAGTTCCAGTTTAGGCATGAAAACAGCTAATTTAATTATATGCTAATTTATAGAAACAAGTGGATAATATCAATAATCAATTCCAACTTGCTTCTTTCACTTTTTTTCTGAAAAGGTATCTAAAAATATTTTGGATCTTGGGATATTGTACACAGACCATAGGATTGCAGCCAAACACAATATTTGAAAGTCATACTTTCATAATTTTCCTGAATTAAAATGTGAAATCAAATTGAATTTAATGGGAAATATTTGGACCTCCTAGTACTAGATAAAAATGTATCTTACACTTGCTCCCAACGATTCGCAGAAAACAGTAGATGCACTGTGTGGTCCTCCAAATTGTTTTTCTTTTCCAAGTAAGAACTTATTAGCTGTCCAGTTTCTGTTGACCTTTCTGTAATAAACAAATAGGAAAAAATGAAATATAATACACTTCTTCGGTGTCTGCAAATTATTTCTCTTTATGTAATGCATTAAACATGCATTACATAAAGTGCAACTGCTTTATCTGATAATTTTCATTTCTCTCAAAATTCAATTGGAAAGTATGGCATGACTTCAATATGTAATTAAAGTACTGATAAGTACATACAAAAACTATGACTCCATGTTTGTTAGTTACACTTCATGTCTTGAAGTGTAAGAAATAAAGCTGTATGTGCCCTTTCCCTCTTTAGTGCTATAATCCAAATGAACATGAAAACAAGATCCTAATGGAGTATTTAGTTAAATACTGTATGTACAGTGGCGCCTTGATATTTAACTGCTTTAAAACTTATTGAATTTTGTACTCAACGCATTTTGACATGAACATTTTGTCCAAGTACTCATGGTTTGTTTGATACTCAACGCACAAGCTAAAACTTGTCGGCTGCCTTGTGATTCACTGCATTATTCTTTATGGAAAAATTTGGCACTTATTCCTGGAACAAATTAACAATGAGTACGGAGGCACCACTGTATCAAATAATCTGCAATGGAAATAAAAGAAACATTGTTTAAAATCTCACTAGTATGCTGAAATTAAATGTAAGCATATTCTGTATAGAACCAGCTGCTGAGAAGGTTAGTTCCAAGTGTTCCAATAGAAAGAGCTTAAAGAAAAGCTTAAAAGTGTAGGACAGGATTGCTTTTGAATATTTATTCACTGTAGATTAATCACAGATTATAATAAAGCACAGATGGTATACAACACTTTCCCCATCAATAGTACCATCGCAAAACCCTCTTAAGTGTTAGCATGTCTTTCTTCTATTATTAGTTGCTCAATTAATATAAATTCAACCATGTTATCTAATCCATGCTTGTCTGGTTCTGAAGGGCTGTACCCACTGAGTTTCAGTCTGCTCTGCGACATTCTATCGAGATCATTTTTCTCTAAATTAGAGGCGACATTGCGTATCTACTCCGAAGTCTGCGCTTCATTTACCGGGAAACCGGAGAAGTTCGGCCTGGTATCCTCCTGCCCAGAGGGCCTCCACGAGCCTTCGGCTCTGTGTGCTTTTGCCTGCTCGGTCAACCCCCTCCAAGACAATCAAAGCCCCTCGACGGCCCGCCATTGATAAATCCTCCCAGTCTCTACCCGAGGCAAAAAAAGTCACCGAACTTGCAACTTCCCGCGCTTGATAAAGTCATAGAGATGACTCTTCCGGCGTGAAGAGCGGCCCTACTGTCGCCATGGTAATCAAATAGGAAGGTGAAACCGGAAACACGCAAACTTTACACGAGGTCCTGGAAAAATGCCAAGAAGCAAGGTTTAATTGGAAACTAGAAATAAGAGGGGCGCGGGGACCCGAATTTCCTGTTGAGCACCAAAAAGAGCTACGAGTTAATGAAAGGTGCTAGCAGGGAAGCCAATTGCCCGGTGCTTCTTCTCTAAGCTCGCTTTTATTTCTTAACCTACCGTGTTTATTAACCACCAAGTCTTTTTGGGGCTACCTGCTAAAAAATTCCATAGAGTGCAAACAGTCGCCGATTAATTTGCAGGGGGTGGGAAGAACTGCACACGTGTTGCGAGATAGGTTTTAGAAATCATTTTTTTTAAAATACCGGATTCGGGTTGGTAACTCTTTCAAGACAGCGGGAAAAGCGATCGCGGAGGGTTCTGGTGTGCAGTATTTTTATTTAGCCAGAGAACGTCCCAAGATCCATTTGGATATATATCAGAGTATTTTTATTCAGGCTTAGGCACGCCAAACCTCTGCTTCGGACGCCGAAGGCTGAGGACGTGGCACTCCCTCATTTAGCCCCACAACGACCCTGCACGAGATTGGCTGGCTCCAATAAAACCAAGCGGGTAATCGGAAGGATTGGATCTTTTCAAACCATTTCTGCAAGTTAACCATGACAAATAAAAGAGGGGTCTTCAAACTTGGCAACTTTAAGTCCACAAGTGGACTTCAACTCCCAGAACTCTCCAGCCAGCTCTATTTTCACTCCAGGTTTGACAAAACCCTGTTTGCAGAGTTCGCAGCCCGTTTTAAGTTCATTTCTTCTTCGTTGGCGTGTCTTAAGAAAAAAAAAGGGCAGTGACCGGAACAGGACAAGGAGAAAACCCTCTTTACTTTGAAAAAAACAAAACAAATACGAATGGCCACAAAAGGCTTCGAGCCGAGAACGTTAGGCCTCCAAGCTGCGTTCGATAGTAAGCAAAGGCTTGAAGGAGACAAGTGTTTCCTTGCAGGCGCGCCTGGTGGCCATGAAGTACGAACTTCCCAGCGTCCAGCCAACTTCGGCCGCTGGGGGAGAAGCTGTGCCCGGACAGCTCCCGGCGTTCCAGTCCGCGTCCCCGCCTTCTCATTGATAGGCGGCACGGTGGCGGCGCGACCAATCGGTGGCGGCGCCTCATGACTATGCGATGAAAGCTTGGCCGGCCATTGCGAAGGCGCTGGGGTGACAGCGCCAAGCGCGCGACGGCTGAAAGGTGGGCGTCGGCCGGTTGGTTGGCGGTTGGCTGACTCGAGATGGCGGCAGCGGCCTTGTATTTGGAGCACTATCTGGACAGTGAGTGAGTGCGACGTTGGGGAGGGTTGAAGCGCCGCGTGGTCTCGCCGGCTGTTACAGCTGCGTCATAGCCCCGGTGTGTGTGTGTGTTGGGAGGGGGAGCTGCGGAGAGGGATCAACCGGAGAGGTATTTTTGCTGCGTCACACCTCTAACTGGGCGCCGAAAAATACATTCAGCCGGGTCTGGGGCTGTAGTTAATGGTCTTCGCCGGTAGGGGCCGCCTTGGCGCTCTTCGCCCATCAGTGCCACCTGTAAGCTTGTTACACAAACACTTTAAACTTGGAGCATTTTCCCGGCTGACCGCCCCGTTTAGAACAGGGCCCCACGTTCTCCTTGAACAGCGTCGTGGCCGTGGAAGTATTTCCTTTTTCCTGCCTCGCTGCAGGTCGACGCAGTTGCTTAAAGCAGTTTCAAGAGCAAAAGCGATCCCTCTCCTTTAACGATTTCGCTCTTGGAAACAATTGAGCCGTCGCGGATTTTTTTAAAGCGAAGTTGCAATTCTTCTGACTGGCTCAAAAGAGTCCTACCGCAAGCTTCCCTTCAATGTCAATACCGATGAGAGAATTGTGCAAACGTCGGAACCGATGTTATCATTCAGAACTGCAGTGAGGAAAAACTCCCAAGAGGCAACGAGGAAAGAACCAGAAGTCGGCTAGAGTCCAGCATTCACCATCTACAGGTAGTCCTCGACTTACCACACTCCGTTTAGTGACTGTTCGAGGTTATAATAGTGCTGAAAAAAGGGACTTATGACCGTTTTTCACACATACAGCATCCCAGCATCCCAGCAGTCGTGATCAAAATTTGGATATTTACCAATTGGTTCATATTTATGACAGTTGCAGTGGGTCATGTGAATCCCCTTTTATGACCTGACAAGCAAAGTCAACCATGTTCCTAAATTAACAACTACCATGATTCATTTAACAAGAAAGGTTGTAAAATGGGGCAAAACTCACTTAACAAATGTTTCACTTAGCAACATAATTTTGGGGCTCTATTGTCGTAAGTCGAGGACTGCCTGTATAAAGGTTGAGTGGAGAATCTGGTTTGCCCCCCTTGTTAGGCTTATCCATATACCCTCATGGATGTGGATGCCTCATATCCTTGCCTGGAGAAAAGTATGTCCCTACAAATATGTAACGCTCAGGCCTAACATATCGCATCAGTAGAGTTCTCCGAGCTTGGTTTGGGGACCGCTGATACTGAATTATTGCACTAGAAAAGAGCAAAAGAGAAGTTTTGAAGAAATGGAAGACAGATGCTCCTGACATCTGTCTTTGTACTTCCTTTCTGCAGCAAGGGATCTACTGCTTCCTCTACTCTATAAAAAGTATCAAATGTTATGTTCAGTGATTGGTTAGTCTAGGCTCTGGAAAACAGTGCTTGCAACAGGAAAGATGTTGAGTCCTGCTTTTCTCCAGCCCTGAATATGCACTGAACTAGGATTGAAAGTAAGTAGACTATCAGCTTATATTATTGGTCATTTTTTAAATTTTTTCCAAGGAAATGATCATTTTATTACATGAAAACTGAGATGAAAGATGAATGGCAGAGAGATACAACTTGGAGCAAGCAGCTGAAATAATGTGCAGTTCATTGAATTCTCTGAAACTCACATTTTAATTAGAAAAAGGCAAAAGGAAAAAGTTTCAGGAGTGAAATATCACAAAAGTAAATAGATTAATTTAATAAGCTGAAGATATTTCCTTAGAAGCAAGCAAAATATTGGATTTGACAGAGGAGCTAAAGAAAGTAAGAAACCTTGCTATCGCTGGCAGCCCATTTGTAGATATAGTACATGGGAATATCAGCTTCCTGAAAGAGCTGCTGTACAAGATCAATAGTTTCATTACAAAAGAAAGAAGGAAGTGGCATTATTGATATTTTTTCTCTTCAGCCTCCAGAACAGAAATGTCTATGAAACAACAAATTCCCATGGCTGTATGGGATGAGTGATCTTTCAGTATTAGAATTGGAGTCTTGCATGTTGCTGATCTCTTTTATACTTCTCTTCCATATAACAGGGATCGTTCACATAGAAGGTTTTAATGCATTTTCCAGTAGAAAACCACATTCAATCCCTCCTTACTCAGTAATACAGTAAGCTTTGTGAAAAGGGCGGAGCACTGTGAGGATAAGGAATTCTCTCAGATACCCAACAGCATTGATAAAGGGTCCACAGGATTAGAATGTGAAGTGTCAAAGACATCAAATGTACAGAAAATGCTGATGGTAGAAGTAAAGTTGGTGAAAGACTTCTGAGCAATATCTTCTACCATTATCCATAATATTGTTAGAAAACAGGGAAACGGCATGGTGACTTTGCTGCAACTTTAGCTTTTTTGCTTTTCCACCCCGGCTAATATCTTCTGATAACAACGTTTCGGAGACAGCAAGAATGTTAGTGAACAGAACTAGTGAAGTGAGCAGTGTTTATGAGCCCCAATTACCACGTTTAAGTCTCATTCGGAGATTTTAAAGTATTTTGGGCTCTAGAAATATTTATTTTCCAGCCGAACACTGGAACCCATGAGACTAAGCAGCATATACAACTAGGAATGATGTGTGGTGGGAACATATCATAAGGACAGTTACAACTGTTTCTGGTCAGAAATTTAATTTGAATAGGTTTGTGATATGAAAAAAAATCAGTCTTTCTATCTCTTTTTCAGGCATTGAAAACCTGCCCTGTGAATTACAGAGAAACTTCCAACTTATGCGTGAACTGGATCAGAGAACAGAAGGTATATACTAATCCGCAGATCTTTTTCATATAATGCAGGGATATAACTGATAGTTTAGGATCATATGTAGCCTTTGGTCTAATTTAAAAAGCCCTTCGAAAGAGATCAGAATCCTGGTAAGAGATACACATCCTCTCCTATACTTCATTCTTGGAAGAGAGTTAAAAAGTATCAGAAAGAGAACAGGAGAAAAAAGAGGCATTAAGAAAAAAATGACTCTGTACTTTTGGTTCTAGCCCCCATTCACTGTTTGTTTTAAGCTGTATCTTCCATGTTACCTTCAAAGCAATATATTTTTCATTTTGCTCCTAAGAAATAGAGCCTTTAATAGAAAGAAAGATTTCCCATTTTTGATGTAGTGTATATTTTCTTGGTGATAGATTCAGACAGATCTGAGAAGACAAGTTTAAGGACTCATCATACATTTTAAAACTAAAAGTCAATATTATTTTCCTCATCTTGACAATAACAACTGATAAGAATCAAATTATTGAATATTTTATTTTTGTATATGACATGTTTTAAAGAACAAACAAGTCTGGTGCTGCAGTGCTATTCATTAGCAAAAAGTAGTCCATTTCTTTGACTTTGGTCCTCTGCTTGCATATGGGAAACAAGTAGTGTATTTGAATTTATATTATTGGAAAAAAGTTGTTTAAATCCAACTATTTCAGAGATCTGAATACAAAGGGATGTTTCCTTCTACTAGCAGAAATTTAATGTTTTAATCCTCAAAATTATTATTCTAGCCATTTACATTTAGAGAGTCAAATAATACATTAGTCTTTCCTTAACTAGCTGGTTTTTGGAGGCAGAGTGAGATTTTTTTTAGCTCTCCTAATGCTAGTGTTTGCTTAGCATCCCAAATCACATATGCGATATTTAGTAATAGGCTCCATCCATCTGGTAGTATGCTTAAAGATTTTGTGGTAAAGAGATGGTTCCAGTGAGTTAGTGGGTGAAGTAAGTTCTTTGGAGATTTGAGATACTGAAATTTTAAATTGCAGTCCTATACACTTCTAAAATGGCATCTTAGGGTTGGAATTTCCATCCTATATTTTAAAATAAATAAATTTGTATTTAAAATAAAAAATAAGTTTTGTTTTGTATGACTGTTGAAACATTTTAGTTATAAAATACAATTAGATAATTACTGTGTTTATGTGAAAATAAATCCAAATCAGATTAGTAAAACATCCCCTGGTAAATGAACTCCTAATTACAGCATCGAAACATTTTCTTATTTCTTTACTTAGATAATTATTTGAGGCTTTTTGGATTGCAGTTTCAGTTTTATACTTATACTGTTTCTCATTATCCTTCAGACAAGAAAGCAGAAATTGATAGTCTTGCTGCACAATATATTTCAACCGTGCGGGATCTGTCATCAGAGCAAAGAGTAGAAATCTTGCAGAAGATCCAAAATGCTTATACAAAATGCAAAGAATATAGTGATGACAAGGTGCAGTTGGCCATGCAGACCTACGAGATGGTAAGATCAAATAATAGAGCAATAATACTGCAGAAGACCCAAGACAGTGCCTATGTTTGTGACATCTTTTATCTAGCCTTTTAGCTTGTTTTTCAGATGGCAACTTTTAAAAAAATATTTAGGAGCTGTTCACTGACAAATGGAGATGCTGTGCTGGACTTCAGCTAATATCTATCATTATAAATTTTCTGATTCAGGGATTTTGTTTAAGATTGTACTATTTCCTCATTTAATCTTTTGCAGAATGGAGAAATAGTAAAAAATGTGAAGTATAGAATGAATGTGTCTGACAAGACTATATTTGTCAGAAATACATTTATCAAAATTATCTCTTCAGCCATATTTCTGGAGTGGATTATTGATTAGAATTTCATTGAGGAATATATTAACAGCTATGAAACAATTGGTACTCACACATTATATTAAGTCATGATTTTTGACCCTGGTTTATTGACAGCTATAATAACTATATTGTGTATATTTGACATTGAGACATAACTGATAGATTCTACTTAATAAAAAGAATTGCCATTCTTATGATAGTGTTTCCTTCTGCACTTATAGAAAAATGTTACCAATGATGTCTGGGAAAAAAAATTGTAACTACCACATATATTTTGTTACTGCTATGAAGCTTCAGAACAGCTAGCAAGCAGTCTGTTAGCCTGTTAGCTGCATTAGTAAATGAGGAAAAATCTACAAATACTTTGAATGGTTTGTAAAATTATAAAAATATATACAATACATGAATATTGTATATTCATGTATTGTATATATATACATTGTATATTTAAAATTAATTAATGAAATATTGAAAAATTTGACTTCTATATTGTTTATAAATTAAGCATTAATCTATTTGATGCTTTCTTTTTTCTCTTCCTGTTTTTTCTTTGTTTAAAAATGCTTAATTAAAATAAATAATGTAATGGTTGGAAGGGACATTATTAATCATCTAGTGCCGTGATGGTGAACCTATGGCACGTCGCCCCAGCTCAGCTTCACTGCACCTCCCACTGACCAGCTGATTTTTGGGTCTCTGCTACACATTGAGACATGTGCATATGTGCAGGGTGGTAGGAGGGAGTGTTGGGTGGGGGACAGGGCCCTCCCCGCAGCCTGTTTTTGGTCCCAGGAGGCTTCAGGCCCAAAATGGGGAAAGATGCATTGCATTAAGGGTGTGGGGGCACATACTTTTGACACACGAAGAGAAAGGGTTAGCCATCACTGTTCTAATGTAAGAATCCCTTATTATAACATCAGACAGCCATTTAGGCTATGTTTATATTCTTGCAGTGAAAGAGAGTATGCTGCCTCTTGAGACAGTTTGTTCTGTTGTTAAACAGCTATTATGATTAGGAGATTCTCCCTGATATCCAATCAAAATCTGCTTCTTTGTATTTTAAACCTAGTCTTATTTTACCCTAAACATGTATACCCAAACTTCATCTCCTCCCACTTATGACTGCAGGACTATATAACTTTATTGCTAGTATCCTTAAGATTTATATTGATATTGTTTCCTGATTGCTTATTTGTACCCTATGACTATCATGCCTTATGATTCTTGATGAATGTATCTTGTCTTTTTATGTACACTGAGAGCATATGCACCAAAGACAAATTCCTTGTGTGTCCAATCACACTTGGCCAATAAAGAATCCTATTCTATTTAATATTTTAATTACAGAAAAACAGTCTGATTTTTAATTTAAATACTATTTAAATAAATTAAATCAGCTTTGTGGTGTATCTGTTTCTGTTTCAGGTGGACAAGCACATTCGACGGCTAGATGCTGACCTTGCCCGATTTGAAGCTGATCTGAAGGATAAGTTGGAAGGCAGTGATTTTGAAAGCCCTGTGACACAAAACTTAAAAAGTATGGATAATGTGACTAATATGATAGAGACTTTAGAACTTGAATTAATTTTTTAATCAGCCTCAGCCAACAATCTTGGTCTTTAGGGTGTGTACACATATTTGTGTATGGGAAAGTTCGTAATATGTAGACGCATATGACTGATGATGTAATTACACACTCAAATACTGGAATGGAGAAAGAAAAGGTTATATCTGACCAAACATGATTTAAGAGATAAATTGTCCTCAGAAGAGAAAAATGAGAAAGATCCAAGGATGCAATTTTTCTGATTCGGCATGTCTACATAATCAGTGCTATGGGGCAGTAATAAGCTATAGGAGCAGCTTGGTTTGTATCAATATGCTTCCTTTATGATTGGAGAGGAGGGAAGCGTATTAATGTGGCCTTGAAGAAAGTGCCTTATAATGGCACTTCCTATAAGAAAAACTTACTCCTTGCTTGGATTCCTATGAGAAAAATTTTCAATTGAAAATGGCATTGGAGAAAAGCCTCCTGTGATAATATTAATACACACATGTCTAAAAACAAAATCATATTATTTTCTTAATAATGTACTTAACAAAAATACTTTTTTTAAGAGGGAAGAATTCCAAAGGATAAGAAAAACTCCCGTGGTCGAGGCCGGCGGACATCAGAGGAAGATGCTCCAGTAAAAAAGAAACCAAAACGAAGGTTAGAAATTAGTACAGACTATAGGCAAGAGTTTTTGGATTTGGGTGCCCCCCCCCCCCCCCCCCAGTCAACTTACAGTAGAAACACTTTTTCATTCCAGACTCCATGGAAGTATTCTAGGGGAAGTATGTTTGGATTATAGCTTTTGGTGAGAAGGAAAAATCCTATTCAGACAAAAGATTTCAAGATTATTCAAATTGGATCTTTCAGTCTACAGAGAGTGGACAGAAACGAGTAAAGCTTAGGAACCCAATCTCTGAATAACTAATCAAAAGCAAGAAAGTTTTTTCAGGTGGGCTTAAAAAGAGAAGGGAAACTCCATTTTGCTTTTGTTTTTTGCCTTCAGTTTTGGCTGGTTCAGATTGTTCTTTTTAAAAAAAAAACAATCTGACAAGGGTTGGAGAATGAGCAAAAAACAGCTATTTGTAATATCAATCCCTAGTTTAAATATCCTACTCACATAGAGTAGTGCCAGTGTGTTTGGGGTAAAAAATTAAGCATTGGTTGCAGTTGTAGCATATGGGCAAAATGTGCCCAAACTAATTGGTACTGTCCATACCTTTAGCAGGAAATACTTAATGTGACACGTGTCATTAAGGTGCTCGTCTAGACTGCACTCTTAACCACAGCTCCAAAATGGCTTATTTTATTTTTGTTGACCTCCCTTTTGCTGCCAGTTTTTGGTAAGGCTGGTAGGCAAGTTGAAACCAGATCAAAGCTATCTGGCAGGAAAGTGGTATTTTTTATCAGAAAACTTTCAAATGTGGTATGGAGAAATAGGCCAAGAGAGTACAATGGCTATTTTCCAGCAGGTAAGGGAAGGTACATTGAAAGGAAGAGGAACAGAGGAAGCAAGTGAGCTACGAGGAAGAGGGAGGCAGCAGAAGAGGGGGGAAAATCCCTTATTCTTCTCTGTTTCCCAATTGCTGCAAGTGCAAAGTGGTACCTCTATGTAAAGACAGTGACTCCACCTGCTTCATCTGAGGCATGGCAAGTGGATTGTTGTGAAATGGGAGAAAAACAGGTTCTCAGGGGTTGCCTGGAGAAGTCATTCAGCTGGTAACCTAGTATATACCTTCCCTATAATTCCTAAAAACATAATACAATACAATACAATAGCAGAGTTGGAAGGGACCTTGGAGGTCTTCTAGTCCAAACCCCTGCCTAGGCAGGAAACCCTATACTGTTTCAGACAAATGGCTATCCAACATCTTCTTAAAGACTTCCCGTGTTGGGGCATGTGAAAGCTTTGCTTGACCAAAGCTATGGTGGACAACAAAGGTTAATATCTGTGGGCCAGTCTGGTGATGCCCACTGCTTACAAAAGATTGCAGTTTGGAATGTACAAGGAATAAATAGAAAGCATTAAGGAGTGAAATGAATGAAAGAACATTGATAATTATGTAATAGATCTGAATGAAGGTGATCACATCTTGTGCAATGGGGCTGATGGATACTACAATGAGATTAAGTTACAAGTTTAATTATGAATGAAACTAGGTATCATAAAGATACCAATGGCATCATCTAAATGATTGCAAATGCACATTGAAATAGAAAACCATAGGTTTGTGACACTTTGTCTTATGCTGCATTGAATAAAGTGGAAGAGAATAATTTTATTGGGTGACATGAATTTATGAGTGGGAGCAAGGCAAAACAGTACAGAAAATTGTTTAAGCTATTCAAAAACCAATGATGGTGTCTTTCTGCTATGTATCATCTTTGAAAAAGATTTGTTGATAATAACATTTAAACATGAAATCATACATATTTGTATCCTGAAATGTTATTCCAGGGATTTCAAGAGTCTTGTCTTGTTCATCTTCTTTTTTCTAAAGAATAAAACATACCGAAATAGTTTCTCTTCATAGAATTTACTTTCCAGCTCTTTGATCACTCTCATAGCCTTTCTGAATCCATTGCAGTATCTTGAACTCTTTCTTGTTTATTAATATTGTATTAAATTTTATTTCTGGCTTTGAAACATTAGTGATACAGTAGTCCTCGACTTAGGATCGCAACTGAGCCTAAAAAAAATTGTATTAAGTGAGACTGTTAAGTGAGTTTTGCCCCATTTTACAACCTTTCCTGTCACAGTTGCTAAGTGAATCACTGCAGTTGTTAATTTAGCAACACAGTTGTTAACTGAATCTGGTTTGCTTTCCATTGACTTTGCTTGTCATTTAGTCGCAAGGGCGATCACATGAACCCAGGACACTGCAACTATCATGAGTCAGTTGCCAAGCATCTAAATGTTGATCATGTGACCATGGGAATGCTACAATAGTTGTAAATGTGAAAAACGATTGTTACTTTTGTCAGTGCCGTTCTAACTTTGAATGGTCACTAAACAAATGGTTGTAAGTCAAGGACTACTTGTACTATTTTATTTTGTCTGCAGGCTTTTAAGCCTGCTCTCATCTTTTCTTTCAAGTCATTAATAAAAATGTTGAGAAATAGAAGGGATATTGACTACTTAATTGTCAACCCATCCAGATTCTTGCCAATTTGCTAATCAGAATATCATGGAATACTTTTTTTTTTGCTGAAATTGTAGATTGTAGAAGTTTATTTATATGCCGCCCTTTTCCCTGGGGGGACTCAGGGCGGCTCACAACCAAAGGGGGGGGGGGGAGACAAACTTTAACATCATGATATAGGATGCACAGCATTCTCATAATTCATTAAGGATATTTGTTGATTTAAAAAAATGCAATAGAGTTAGTTTGGCAAGACTTTAATTCAGTTTTTAAACCCCTTCTAGTTAATGACAAACTCTTAACATTGTGAATTACTGAGTCACTGCCATTCACCCAGTTCCATTGAATTTATATCATAGCAGATCTGAATTAGCTGATACCATCCTATCGGTTCACCCTTCTGATGTCTTGGACATGCCAGTGGATCCCAATGAACCCACATACTGCTTGTGTCATCAAGTATCTTACGGAGAAATGATTGGGTGTGATAACCCTGATGTGAGTATTGAAATCAACCAAAATATGACAAATGGTATTCATTTGTACTATGAGTTGAAATTTGCTGTCTAAACAAAAAACAACTGCTAGTCCAGTATAGGATTCTTCATAAAATCACAAACCCATCCCTAGTTCTTGAAAAGTGTTGGAACATTGAGTTATCTTGTACCCTTCCAGAAAATACAATTTATTTTGCAAAAAATTGTATTGCAAATGTGGAAGAAGCAGCACTGTAGGAGCTATTTAAAATTACACTGATATTTAGGTTTGAAGGAAAGAAAAAGAAGATGCAAAGCAAAAAAAATCAGTCATAGTAACACCATGGAGAGTTTCTGCAGACTTTATTTGTTACACAATTTTGGAAAAGTTCAATTATATTTTTTAATTTTAAATCTATACATTAACGTTCTCTGCATATCATTGCTCCATATTTTATATTACATAGCTCTCACAAATACACAGAATACATATTACTATGAAATCATGAACATATCATCAGATAATGCACTCCTGTTTCCTTTGCTGTAAAGAATAAGCCAAGTAATTCCACAATGTCAGCATTTTGCAAGAATATTGTAATAAAATTTGCTATTCTGCATATCATATGGAAGGACTAGGTAGCCAAATTCATGTTGCTCATAAGACTGATGAGGAAAACAAAAAGCCATTCATCTTTTTTTCAACCCCCAATATAGTGTCCAATTGAATGGTTTCACTTTGCTTGTGTGGATCTCACGACCAAACCCAAAGGAAAATGGTATGTACCATGAATTGTTTACTTTTTGTTCTATTTTCTTCATAGGTCCTTTGTCCCAAGAAGGTTGAAAATACTGTTGCCAAGATATATTTGATTCAGTGCTTTCTAAATAATTGTGGAAAAGCTATCCTTTGATATGTGAGCTTATAATATAAGGTGATATTTCCTCAATCTAGCAACCTTCTGAATGTGCTGGAAATTATAGTCTCAACATATCTATCAGTTACCAATTTAGGGAAAAGTGGTCTGATGCAATTACTGTAAGCGTATTTGTTGGGAAACATATTCCACTGAATTTAGGGATGTATATCATTCAGCACATTGCTGTATGAAGAAATTAATCCTTTATTTGCAAATATCACTGAAATCTATATTGGCAAATTAAAAAAACTACATATCCACACATGTAATATACAGTAAATATCTTATGTGGTTCTAAGATGTTAGTACAGATCTTACATACAGAGATATGTGTATGTATTGAACGAATGAAAATAGGGGAAGTGAATATGTGTGATAATATTGATAGGGGATATGAGACTTCCAGTGGTCTTTATATATTTATAAATCAATTCATTCCTTTGTCAAGTAATAGTGGTTTCATAGAAGTGTTTTGGGCTAAATATGCTTCTCTTCTTTTAGGTACTGTCCTCGCTGTGCGCAGGAGAAGAAGAAGAAGTAGAAATGATATATAGTATGAAAAAAAAAAGTTTTAATATATTCATATGTTGCAGTATTTTGTTTTCATCACCAACCCATCTTGTCTGGCCTGAAATAATGCAGTAGGCAGGTGTTCTTTTTATTAGCCATGTGAATGTTAAAAGTGATGATACAGGAAGTTCATTAGTGATGATTATTTGGGTTACAAAAGTACACTTCGTCATTACAATCAAAGATATGAAATACTCAAGAAAAGATCTGCACTGGAATTTCTTATATACTGAAACCTGTGAAAACTGCCTGTGGCCTTTCATGTGAATAAGATAGCATCTTTTGTTGTCACAAAATGTAGTCACTTTGGGAAGCTTTCACCAGTGCCATTTCACTGGCAGAATGACATGTTTTCTCTTGTATTTTCCAATGCATCCTCTAAAATTATTTTAGAGATTTGGAATGAGCATTGGGAAATCAGTTCAGAATGAAGTAAGAGTCCTGTTATGTGAGAAGAATAGGCTTGCATAATTTTTTATGCAAACCTTTGCTTTGCACAATAAATGTATGAAGTCTTTTAAATCTAGTATCAATATCTTTATCATTGTTGATAAGATGTAGAATCACATAGTTCACTTTTTTAGGTAGATTTTCCATTTGCATAACATTTGATTCTGTCGAGTGGGTTGAGATTTTTCAGTGTACAATTTTGCCACTTTGGAAATAAGTTTGCAAAGTTATATTTTACAAAATTGATTGGGGGTATTCACAATGCTTATTTCAAAATGCATATTGATTCTGTGTACTGTCCCCTCTGAACTTCATTCTGGTTTCACTGAAACTGGATGCATTGCTCTCATTCCTGCTGATAAGCAATACCTGTGATATTAGTATAGCATAAATCCCTCATAAAATAAGATTTAATATTTTAAAATAAGTTTGGATTAATAAAGGACCAGGAAAATTAGTTTTCAGGGAATAACAGTTTTAGAAAATGAGATGTTTCCATAACTGCACAAAAGTGTTTGACAGAGTGTTATGCAGTATGTTCATGTTGTGACTTCACTGAGATACTTTCTACTACCCACTGTAAATATTAGCATTCTTTTCTGATTTTCTCAGGTAAGAGATAGGCATTCCCCCCCCCAACACACACACACACACCCCACACAACTTTTTGTTGTCCATTCTCTCATAGGTAGGTAAAGGTTTGCATGCTTTTGTATGATTCATGAACCCGACAATTCTGTCAGCTAGACGAAAACATAAATACACTTGTTCGCCAGGGATTCTACCATACAACCTTCAGCTTTTAAATAGTATATTTTAATTTTTAAAAAAATTAAAAGTGAAGTCAGTTTAAATGGGAGGAATGCGCTTTTGAGAATATTCAGTTGCCTAATTTGCTAGAATTGGTTTTAGCTTGTAATGTAAAAATGGTTGCCAGAAATGTTAGCAATCAGTACCTTTCTTTAAACAATTGTCACCATTACATCTGCAGTATCAAAATGAACCCCATTTCAATCTGGAAAAGATGATCTCTAGAATGTTGCAAAACCCTCAAAACTGTTAGTTTACATTTAGAAAAAGAACTTGGTTTTTATTATGGAAAGAATGCAAATTCTTATAGTTTTATACACACAATTTTGTAGTTACTAATGCAGTTCAGTTACAATATTCTTTGTACCATTTTATGTTTTCTTAACTCTACTTGCTTTCTAAAAGTGCAAACTGCATTATTTTCCTAAGAAGGAGAGAAGAAATAACATTGTAGTATTCATGTCATAGGGTCCTTGTATGCTTCTGAAATGTCATGTTGCTATACAGTGGTACTTCGGTAGTCATTGGTTCTGGGAGGCGCAGAACCTTTTCCCCCAAAAAAGGAGTAATGTCAATAAATTTAATATGTTACCAAACCAAAAACAATGCACATTTTAAGTCAATATGTAAAAAGCTAGGATTGTATATCATTCCTTTACATGAGCAACAAACCTAAAAATTAATAAATAAATTAAATAAAATAAAACTTCACTCTAACTACTGATGAGGAAAAAAGTACAAAAATACACAAAATGACCACAGAAGCTAAGACTGCAAGGGGATGTGCACAGGGCAAGGGCTATCACAGGTCACCCTTTGTTTTGGCTGGAAAAGTTAGTGAATCATGAGGCAACTGACACCTTGTGTGTTGAGTCCCAAACAAACAACTACCAGTACAAAATTTTCTCGTCAGAATGCATCAAGTACCAAATTTGATGAGTTTCAAAGCAGTTGAGTACCAAGGTACCACTGTATAGTGTTCTGTTTTCAATATTAAGGAATTTTAGAAGACAGGCTTTGTACCAAGTCTCTGCACTAAGTTATGGTAAATTCCTAGAAGAGAGCAAAAGATAAAGGTGAAATTGTGGGTGTATATTCATCTGCTATAAAATAAAGTGTGCCTCTGTAGGTAGCGATGCATCAGTTGACTAATCTTTTAAAGTCTGCCAGATGCTTGGTAATTCTGTTTTACAATTGTATCATTAAAAAAACATTGAGTACCATTTTGGGATTCTTGAGCATTGTTACATAGTTTTTATAATAGCGCCAAGTCACAGTTTTTCTAGCCTCCAATAAAACAGTTATTATGCATTCTTATTGACAGCAGTTTTTGTAAGAATTCACATACTAGTAGTTCAGTTATTAACAAATAGTAATTATGGCTTTTAACCTTCCATTCCAGATTTAGAAGAAAGTGACATTATACTACAATAGCAATTACTTTTAAATTATGTTTTTCCTGTCAGTAAAGTATTATAGATTGATAGTAAAGGCTCTTTTTATGTAATACCAACAATTACTGCTGCTACATAGTTCCAGAAGCAAATTAGATGAATTTATCATAAACAAGATTGAAACTCATTCTTCAGTCCCAAAGAATTAGGTATTTAGTAGGAGTGAGTGAATGAGTAAAATTTCACCATCCCATTTTTGAAAAATTGTATTGGACTGAGCAATTATTCCATGTTGACTTGTCTATATTGAAAGGCTTTGCATTGATTCCAACTAGTTTATATTTGAAGTTTTAAAATACTTATTGGTTTTGAACTTGTCACCTTGATTCTTGTCTTTTGAGAAACTATTCTGAATGTTGCTTGTACAGTATCTTGTTTCATTATTGAAACTTGAATGTGAGGAGCTAGATACATGTTTTAAAAAATAAAGAAACTCCACTTTTAAAAAAAAATGTTATCTTTTCCCCATTGTTCTTCATAAATAAATGTCACAGCATAAATTTTCTAGTCATAGCTCTAGGTTTATGTTTTCTTTGTAAATGAAGAGAATATTATAAATCTTTTTATTAAAATGTGAAATGTATTTTTGATCATGTTATGGATATATTAGGTATATTATAAATAAAGTATTTTTGAGAACAAATATATGGACATGTTTGGTTTGTTTCTGAGAAAGAAAATAGTGCACAAACTAGAAGTGAATTTGTTTGCAAACAAAATTCTATCTATCTATCTAGATATCTATCTCTATCTAGGGTTTGAAGTTATGCTTCAAAGTTCTTGGGAAGAAAACTCAGTTGCGTAGTTGACTCTTACTTTAAGCTCCATTCCAGAAGCCCTTTGAATGTTTACATTTCACTTTTATGCTTTACACCAAATTTGGAATATAACTGGTACTTGAAATGGAATTAACCCACTTTCACCACTGTATAACATCATCATATAGAAAACTATGGAAGAAGAATCATTGGCTTTGATCAGTTTCATTCCATTCTTGTTCAAAACATCTAACTTAAAGATTGTACATTGATGGCATAACCACTTTGAACACACTTCTATCCATTATTTCCAGTCACAATATTTAATTTCCTCTCTATTTTAAAGAGTAAAATTCAGGTCTTACTATTCTAATGATTATCTCCCTGCATTGGATGATTTATCAGATCAATACTTCCTTTAGATCATTACAGGATTTTGTAATCCTCCACTTAAGCTTTATATTTCTAAATTTGACTTTCATTTTAGTTGGAGAGTTTAAATCCAAGTAAAATTCTGATGACAAATCTCTTTGCAAGTCAGTTCACTTCAATCTTTTATTATGGCTAGACACTAAAATAGAAATTAAAACATTAAAATAAAATAGAACAAAACATAATGGTTATTGGAATTAATGGGATCATCAATGGTAGCCAAGGTCTGCCTAACTTTACAGATAGTATAACAGAATTTAGCTATGTTCAGAGATGGTAATAACTATGTAGAAGAAATCAGAATTTATGTGATATTTTTCTGTGGTAAGGAGATGCGAGTCTGAGCACTTACAGAGGGTGCAATGTAACAGGATAAGAGCCATGGTTTGAATGATCCCTTGTACACACTGGCACATTCTCTGCTCACATGGGACCTCCAGTATGATTGCCTTGTGGAGTGTTTTAATGTGCTCAAGTTTTTTTAAAATTTAAACTAAATGTTTATGCTGATAAACATAAATATCATAAAGCATGATAACATTTTTCAAACTTCGTTGGAAAAGGAAAGATGATAGAAAAATATGTTTACAATTTAGTTTAAATAAAAATGAAATAAAATTGTTTTTGGAATTCACTGGGCTGTAGATTAATTAAAGCAGTGCAGGGTAGAGAGAATCCTAGAACAGGTAGCACTATCATTAACTTACAATTTCTTGATTTTAATGGCATTATCTTAACCCGGAATGCTAGCTTAGTAAAATCTAGCATGGTAGCTACGATCCAGTAAGAGTGATCTAACAGCACAGCTTGTGCCAACTTTATGCTGTGGGAAGTTATCATCCAGCCCTCCCCCAGAAAAATGAAATATCCTAGGAAATACTGAAAAGGAAGAATATTTCTCGATATGAAAAGAAAGAAACGTTATAAAAGACAGAATAGTTGCCTGTAGCTTCCTGCCCATCCCCACTGTTAATGGGCCATTAAGGGCAAGCTAGTCCACTTTACATAATAAAGACTTCTCCACTGCAGCTACAGGAGGAAGGGATTAAGGAACTTTACCCAACTGACCACTAGGCATCTGAGAACTCAACCAAATCTGGATTCAAAACACAGCCTATGGAGTAGCCCCTGCATGGCCCCATGGGAGTCTGACAACCAATCAGAATACACTTCTTACACAGGAACAGGAAACAGAGAGGTGGGACTGAACAGGTTATAAAAACCCTAGCAAGCCCTTCCCTCAGCCCTTCTCTTCTCCACCAACATTGAAGCATGTGATCACCTTTTCTGTTCAGGGCTCAAGCCATGTGGCCCTGTCCAACAATAAACCATCTTTCCAAGCAGCCTCCATGTCTCCAATGTCTTTTTCCCCACATGGAGCTGAACCCAGAAGGACATTTCTTGCATCAGTGCCTTCCAGAAAGACTAGAACTCTGGGGATTCAAGAAATAGTTCCAGCACAATCTAGAATCACCAGGTGATTGCAGTTTAAGTTCTGAATTTTGACACCTTAACCCAGTGTTTCTCAACCTCAGCAACTTTTGAAGATGTGTGGACTTCAACTCCCAGAATGCCCCAGTCGCATGCTTGGCCAATGCCTTAACCGCTCCTCAATGTTCCTGAAACTGAATTGAGAATGAGAACTGATGTTATCTACCGACTTTCCAGTTACATTTAAAAGTCTGGATGAGAGGGAAATCGAACACATTTCTATCTCCCCCCCCCCCATCGCCTTTCAATTGTGCCCCAAAAGCCGAGTGGGTGGGGGCAAGATATAGTTTCACTTTCAGACTCTCCCGAAGCACCCGCTATTTTAATACAAGCTTTAACCAGAATATTAACATTACCATATTAACTCCTCTCCCCCAATGTTTTAAAAAAAATCTTTAATATATTCGTTAAACTTTAAAATGGCAAACAATTGTGTTTCTAGTGCCTCTTTTTTTAATGAAAAGTTGTATTGTTTTAATTAAACAAAAACACACAAAAAAGGAATCATCCTCTTCGACAGCTACGACCGGATAGATTGAGAAACTTCTGTTCTGAATCGGCGGAGTGGGTGGTGCACGTGAAAAGTGGCGATGCAGCGCTGCGAGGGGGAAATCGGGAAGCAGAGACGCCACCGACATCAGCACCTGATCGATTCGATCGACCTTAGGCGACGAGCCTTTAAACGAGCCCACGTGGCGCGTCGCTTCTTTTCCCGCAAAGACGGGGCGGAGCGAACAAGGCACCGCCTAGATCTGCCCGAGAGGGAAAAGTCGGCCCTGATCTGGTGCAAAAGTGAGTAGGGCGATGGCTGCTGTTTGCGAGGCGCACAGAAGAAGCTTCCGCCTGACGACACTCTTCCCTTCCTTTCCCTTCCCTACCGCCCTGCTACCCTCGATCAGAATTCTCCTCCAGGTCCTGCGATTCCCGGGCTCCTCCCGCCCTAAACGCCTGATAGGATTTTCCCAGTACCACGGGGGAAAAAACACGCATCGAGCTCTGCCTTGCCCCCCTCGTTTTGTCCCCTTTTCCTATTGAAGCCCTCGCAGTCGTGAAAAGAATAATAAATCCGATTGCAAGCCAATTCGAGGTCACAAAATAGCGTGCAAGTTTCGATATTTTCCAATTAGCAGGAAGAAAAGGTGGAAGATGTTCAAGCCAAATATCAAAGTTCGTTTGATGGACTTCAGCTAGCAGAATTCTCAGCCACGGAGCTGCGAAGTGGAGCGCTCTAAAGCAATGGTCTCCAACCTTGGCAACTTTAAGACCTGTGGACTTCAACTCCCAGAGTTCCTCAGCCAGCTTTGCTGGCTGAGGAACTCTGGGAGTTGAAGTCCACAGGTCTTAAAGTTGCCAAGGTTGCAGTAACTGAGGAACTCTGGGAGTTGAAGTCCACAATTCTTAAAGTTGCCAAGGTTGGAGACCACTGCTCTAAAGCACCCGGAATTAATATATTATGTTTGGAAATTGTCAAGATTGGGAAACACTGTTAAACGGGTATTCATTTAACTCCAGTGTTAAATAAAGGGATGAAATAATTTGAAGATGGGCAAAGTGGGACTTACAAGGCTTCTCGATTTAGTCTCTTCTATGGTCTGCCTGGAAGCAGAAAGAATGCCTGTGTGGAGTAGAATGGGAAGAAGATTTATGTTGGAGTCCCACTGCAATGCCCCGTTCAATGGCCTCTGAAATAATGGATGCCATATCCCGGGTGTAAGGCTGAGGCCGGAATGAGGGAATCCCCGAATTCTGAGAGAGGAGATCCGGTTCAGGAGTAAAGCTCCTGTCATCTCCCGATTCATCCCCACTGAGACTGTGCCCCCCCCCGCGCGCCCTTTCATCCCCTGATTGAATGAGGGAGGCCACCCAAAAAGCCCAGCTTCCTTGCCCATTTCTGAGGATATGTTGCACTTTGTACGTGCTTTGAAAAACAAGTTTTCATATTTATTTCTTGTATAGTAAAAACCTAATTTCAAATTCTGAACTGTATTTTGGATGAGGGCCATTAATGCCTGGGAGCACAAGCAATTATTCACAGCTTGTTAATGTAATTATACTTTATTGAAAATTATTTTCTCCTACATAGCAGTGTAGAAATAAACAAGGCTGGTGACGTCAGTTGTGATTGATTTTTAGTCCCTGATCCAACCTAGATTAGCTTAGCAAATTGCTGTCATGTGATCCTATCCATGACTATGACTTCCTAAACATTTTAAATGGTCTTCATTTTTAAAAAAAGGGAAAATGTAATGGGAGTTTTTTGGGGGGGAAAGAGGGATTCCATCCAGTTATTGTTTGTGTTTCAGGTTGGTTATGGCTATTTCCAGCCTTGTCTGGCCATGCCTATTTCAATACATGGGGACTGTGCCCAGGTTGGTTACCAGATGCCAGAGAAAAACTAGGAGCATATGGAATAGGACTGCCACTCTATCCAGAATCGAGAAGAAAGCCACACAACCATTGAAGACACTTCTGCTCTTACCTTCTCTCCAGTGGAGCATCAGCAACATAGCGAAGAGAAATCTGCACACCAGCCAGCTTCATCTCCAGGAAGTAATGCTCACGTGTGAACGGTATGGGGTAGAGAGGCTGCCCTTTGCCCATATTTCTGATTCTGATTTAACTTTCTTTGAGCACCTTTTGCCTGGGAGAGTCATTACTGATGCAGAGGAACTCAAACCTTTCAATGTGGACTGGCTAAACTCTGTGAGAGGTAAATCATTTTAAATGTTTTGTTACATTTCTAGAGTTGCCATCCTGATAAAGCAGTTCTACAAACAGCATAGGACAGGTCAAAGCATTATTTAAGGATAAATCTGGCATTGAAGAGGGAGAATTGTACTACATAGGAGTATCCATACTGTAATACCAAGTAAATTGCATTGGGAAGCTATCTTTATTCTGGGTTGTTGTTGTTTGCAGCTAAGAAATAAATGATGGGAAAATGGGAGGTTGGGTGGGTTAATTTCCTCCCCCATCTAACCCCAATGCATGCAGGGTTGGGTAATTGGACTTCAGTAATAGAATTCTCTCATCTTATTTCCATTGCAGGCTGCAGTACAGTACTGCTAAAGCCACGGACAACAATGGAAGTATCTCAGATTCTCAAGTAAACATGTTTCTTTGAACATAGTGCACAGTGTTAGAAATTGTTATTCAGAAGAACGTGCCTTATTTCTATATTGTCCACAGACATATGAAGAACAGAGTACAGAATGAAGTAAAACAGCCACATCCTGTTACATTTCTGAAGAGTAGTTCAGGAGTTAGGATTGTAGTTTAAAGAAGAGTCTTCTTTCCATCACTTTCTCTCTTCCCCTTCTCTCCTCCTCCCTCCCTCCCCCCCCTCTCTCGTATTTAGATCTTCTCATAGTCAATAGGGTGGTTCATCAATTAAGATGAACAAGTAATTTTTATGTGGGAACACAGAACAATTCTCTATACTTTTCAGTTGACTCAATCTTTGTCTAAAAAGAGAAACTGAGACAACACTAAGAATCACCAGAGTATACTCCATATCAGCTTTGTGTTTTTAAGAAGACATTAACTTTAAAACAGATTTTTAAAAATGCTGTCAAAATTGTGCTTCCAGACAGATGGATTTTTGTAGGTTACTTCCAGACTCAGCATGCATTTGTTTAATCCCCTCCCACAGACAAACGATTTTTATAGAAGATTCAAATATTGTTGACTATAATCTTTCAAAAATTTCCCAACACTTCTATCTTTTTCTTACTACTGTAGCCTTTCCACGAAAAGTGGAAATATAATGATATCTTTTCACTGGAAGCACTATCAGCCTTTGGTCAGGAAGCCTCTATACATCTATAGTGTATAGAACCATCTATAGTCAAAGGGAATTATGCATGTCAACTTTCCTAGAAAACAGATGCAGATTCTCCTAGGACATATTTATACATCCATGTATGCAAGCATTTGAAGAAGCATTATCAATTAAATAGCTACCAAATGCTGACAGTCATTACTACAAATGTGCATGAATGCTGACAATACAGGTAGTTCTCAACATACAATACGATTGGGGCCAGAATTTTTGTTAGTAAGCAGGGTGGTTGTTAAGTAGTCACACTTGATTTTGCAACCTTTTTGATATAATTGTTAATCACTAGTAGTTAACTGAATCACATGGTTATGAAGCAAATCTGGCTTCTTCCCTTAATCTTGCTTCTCAAAAGGGTGGGAAGGTCCCAAATGGCAAATCACATGATCCCAGGACATTACAACCATTGTAAATACATGCTGGTTGTCAAATGCCTGAATTTTGATGACATGATCATGGGGATGCCTTGATGATCTTAAGTACAAGAATTTGTGGTAAATTGCTTTTTTTCAGTGCTGTTATGACTTCAAATGGTTGTAAGGTGAAAAATTCATTTCCTGAATTTTGGATGAACTCCCACTGCTAGCCATTCCCATGTGTTAATATAGGAATCATACCTACTTTCTGACTAGAAGCCAGAAAGTTTACTCTGACTTGATTGGGGAAACCTAAAGTATCATATTTTTCAGACTATAGTATAAGACGCACCATAATTTCAGAGAGGAAAAGAAGAAGAAGAAATCGTTTTTGCCCTCCCCGGCCCCTAGGAGCACTCTGCAGGCCTCCCAAACCCTCTAGATTTTGCGAAAAATGGGATGCGTGGGGCAGGGTTGAGGAGGCCAAAAATGGCCGTATTCGGGGTATAAGATGCACCAACATTTCCACCCTCTTTGGGGTGGTGGTGGTGGTGGAGTGCGTATTATATTCCAAAAAGTATGGTAATAGTGTCATGGATGCAGCATTTTTAACTTCTAAAACAATAAAAAATGTTTTTCTTTTCAGGTACTGCAATGAGAAGAACTTGGCTGTGAATCCTCAGGGAGGCAATACTGGTCTTGTTGGTGGCAGTGTTCCTGTCTTTGATGAGATCATTCTTTCTACAGGACTTATGAACCAGATCATCAGTTTTGACCATATTTCTGGTAAATTCTGGTCAAGGCTTGGGCGGGGAGGTGGGGCAAGTCTGGTGGCTTAACAGAATTGTCTTTTCAGGGAAGATGGTTCCCAGACTTAGAAAGCTTAATAAAAGTATTCTCTCCCCCCACGAGAGGGGGGGGGAAATCTAAATACCGGATAGAGAAATGCTTTTAAACACTTTTGTCCTCAGTCATATCTTTGAAGATTTCAAAGTGTTCTGTGGTTTAAGAAAGGATCTTGCATATATACCGTGTTTCCCTGAAAATAAGGCAGAGCTGGGCCAGGGCATTGTGAGGCTGGGAGACGCGCGAGCGGGAGCAGAACAGCCACTCACTCAACCCTCCTCTCCAGCCATGCAGAGCGCCATTCACTGGCATTTTGAAGGTGCCAAGCCACAAGAGCCGGGTGGTGGCAAACTGGTGCTCATGCAGCTTGGCAATACCCCTAGGTCAGTGAATGGCACTGTGCCCGGCTGGAAAGGGGGTTTGCCGGGTGGCTGCTTGTGACCGTGGTTGCTTCATAGCTGCTATGTTGTGCTGTTGCGACAGCACAACACAGCCGTTCGCCCCTGAGGCTTGCCCGGCTCTTTAGGAGCCCGCTCGCAAGAGAGCAGCCGCCCGGTAACCCCCCTCTTCAGCTCGGCACAGCACCGCTCACCAACCTAAGATATCCCAAAGGTGCCAAGCAACGCGATCACCTTCCCCCGCCCCCCCGGTTCCCACAGCTTGGCACCTTTGGGATACTGTTAGGTTGGTGAGCGGCGCTCTGCCTGGCCGGAGGTGGGAGGTTGTCCAGGGGGCTTATTTTCAGGGGAGTGCTTATATTTTTGTCCACCAGAAAAATGTGGCAGGACAGTTTCAGGACAGGTCATATTTTTGGAGAAACACGATAATAGTCGCCTGACTACTTAGCAAGGAAGGTTAGTTGAAGAGTTAGAAGACCTACTCAAGGTTATCCAACTGAGTTCAAACCACATCTTTAAATTTAATTCCTTTTCTTGTTATATTGCTATATTGAGCCATAAATTCACTAGAGCCTGGGTTAGGCAGCATGCTAAATGAAAACAAATGGGCCAAGTTAAATTAATTGAGCTTAGCCAGTCGTGAAGATGCCGTTGCTAGATCTTTGATTGCTAATTGTATCCCACGAATCCAACCAGCTTGTTTTATGCCTGAATTGAGAGAAAGCTGTTCCATTAAAAAGATATTTATCTGACATTACTATGATTTGATACTTATGCCTCAGGAATCCTGATTTCCCAGGCGGGCTGCATTTTAGAGAACCTCAACCAATATTTGGAGCCAAAGGGCTTTGTCATGCCTCTTGACCTTGGAGCCAAGGGCAGTTGCCATATTGGAGGAAATATAGCTACAAACGCAGGGGGCCTGCGCCTCCTAAGGTATGGGTCCCTTCGAGGGACAGTTCTTGGATTGGAAGTGGTAAGTTGAAATTCAGAAAAGCACTTTCTGTTTTTTTAAAAAAATATTTAAAATTAATATTCTCTACCATTCCTTTTATTCTATTTCATAGATACTACTACCATTTGTTCCTTTTTTTTTTTTACAAAAATGTACCGTATTTTCACGACCAAAAGCCGCACCGGATTATAAGCCGCAGTATCAATTAACGTTAATTTTTCAAACTTTTTCCACATATAAAGCGCACCGGGTTATAAGCCGCACATTTCCCGACGCTTCTGGACATCTGTTGCAGTCGCGAGGAGCGGCACGAGGGTTCTTGGCGCTCCGGGGGGCGCCGAGGGCGGCTGGGAGGGGCGCGCGGCTTGGTTTCTCCTCCCTGGACGTCGCAGCGGCGGCCCCGGGCGCACCGATCTCTGTGTTTTTCGCATCGGGGCATGCTCTTGCAGCGCGCCCCGATGCGAAAGGCACTGGGATCGGTGAGTTTGGGGCTGCTGCTGCGGCGTCCAGGGAGGGGAGGCCGGGCCGCGCGCTTCTCCCAGCTGCTTTCGGTGTTTCCTGGAGCGCCGAGAGCCTTCGTGCCGCTCCTCGCGACTGCAACAGATGTCCAGAAGCGGCTTTTGGGGCTGGTGGGGATTGGATTTCCGGCTCGGTGGCCCCTGTCGCTTCTGGACGTCTGTTGCGGTTGTGGGGAGCCGAGGAGAGTGTGGAGGGGAGCGCGCGACGGTTCTTGGCACTCCGGGAGGCGGGAGAGGCGCGCGGTTTGATTTCTTCTCCCTGGACGTCGCGGCGGCGGCCCCGGGCGCACCGATCTCTGTGTTTTTCGCATCGGGGCGTGCTGCAAGAGCATGCCCCGATGCGAAGGGCGCGGGGATCGGTGCGCTTGGGGCTGCTGCTGCGGCGTCCAGGGAGGAGAGGCCGGGCCGCGCGCCTCTCCCGCTTCCCGGAGCGCCGGGGGCCGTCGCACGCTCTTCTCCGCGCTCTCCTCGGCTCCTCACAGCTGCGGTGGACGTCCAGAGGCGACAGGGGCTGTCGAGCTGGGGGTCCGGTCCCCATTGGCCCCAGGGGCCGCTTCTGGACATCTGTTGCAGTCGCGAGGAGCAAAGCAGCTGGGAGATCTTTTTCCACATATAAAGCGCACCGGGTTATAAGCCGCACTGCCGATTTTGGATCAAATTTTAGGATTTTCAGTGCGGCTTATGGTCGTGAAAATACGGTAACTTAGAAACTACTGTTTCTCCAGTTAAGCCTGTGTAACCATCATAAACAAAATTTAAAATAAGAACATTGTATTGATTTATTTGAAATAAAGCCGATTCATTAATGATGGACCAAATGTTGTTCTCTTTCAGGTGCTGGCTGATGGCTCCATCCTGAACTGTTTGGCATCTCTGCGGAAAGACAATACTGGCTATGACTTGAAGCAGCTTTTCATTGGCTCAGAGGGGACTTTGGGGATGGTCACTGCGGTGTCCATCCTTTGTCCACGGAAATCAAATGCTGTGAATCTGGCATTTCTTGGTGCGAGTCATTCCTATCTCTTGTTTTTAGTGCATTTTTTGTACTTCCAAGTGTTGTGCAGGAAGAGTGCATTTGAGGTAGCAGTTAGTTTATCAAGGCTACTTTCTTATATTTAGGTTTTGTAACCATTTGTTGTGATCACCAGTGTTAGTAATGAAAATGGAGAAAATAATTTATGCCACTACCAAATTCTTTTTTACTATTGGCATGGAAGCCACAGGCAGATGTGAGAAATCAGGGCATCCTGAAATAATAGCTGGATATGAAATATAATTATCATGAATCTTGTCTAATTTATAGATGGCACCTCAAAACTGTTGTCAGTGGCAAATCACAGCTCTCATGTAAAATGAAACAAACGAATTCCTAACTCATACCTAACTACAACAAAATCACATCTGGCTATTTCCTTTTTCTCCTCTGCCTTTATGAGTTCTCTTCACTACACCTCTATTCCATATCTGGGGCAGCTTTAAGTTGTTCTTAGCTGTGCTGATTTTGAAGTAACATTTTCCCCCTTATTTTGACATAGTTTTTGCCATGTATACAACATAATGTATTATGCCCACTGATCTGTTGGTGGTGCAGTCGAATGGCTTCTGAGGGATGAGTTCAACCTGGGATCTATTGGTCCTATTAGTTTTGGTGCCCTTTAGGGCCTGACTACTGTCTTCTGGGTCTTCTGATTTGGGTAATGGGTAAGTCTGGTTCTTTAAAATCAGGCCCTTGCCCAATACCTACAATATCTCCAAGCTATTCCTGGTTGCAAAACTTAAATCAGCTGGAATAGCTGTTGAAAGGTTGCAGGATGCGGGCAGTGCATGATGATGTTGGGAAGAGAGAAGATTTTGCTCTGCCGTTTCATAGTGTGTCTTTTCCCACACCTGTACAGCTGTTGTCTGGGATACTTTTGAAGATGACTTTAGTACTTTTTTTGGAATAGCACACATCTCAGCAAAGGGTCATATTCCCTTTGAAACCCTTACAAAACACTTGGACTAAATAAAGCAAATGTCAGAATTCATTTTCTCCTCAGCCACCGGGACCAGAGGTTTTGTCTTTCAAGCTTTCAGGCTTGTGCTAGAGCCCATTCTTGAGGAACTTCTCTGTGTTCCCTGAGGGTGAGCTCCAACAGAACTCCAAAAGCTCAGGAAACAAAACCTCTGGTGACCGACTCAGATTGGATCCTGCAACATTATCCTGGGAAACATATAATTCATCTTCATTCATGAAAGCTAGGGGAATGGACTAATTTCTGCCTTTCGTGCACACACTAAATGAGAACAATTAAATTTCTATTATCTACTTTAGTTTTATAAAAATGACTGTCAGTTTCATTCTCTTTTGTTAATCTTGGAGTGACGGTAGAATGAATGAAGGTAGCAATTACATATTTAAAGCAAAAGAAAGAATAGATATGAAAAGTTCCAGTGCTTTCCCTACCATTTTTTAAATTTTGCTTGTGTGCCTTCTTACTTATTTTCTGTGATTTTTTACTTCCACCATAAAGCTTGCCCAAGTTTCTCTCAGGTCCTGAGAACCTTCATAATGTGCAAGGACATGCTGGGAGAAATTCTGTCTGCTTATGAGTTCATGGACAATGGATGCATGAAGTTGGTAGAGAGGCATCTGAAACTGAGCAATCCAGTAACAGGTACCAGCTGCTCCACAAATGGATTCCCATTACTAGTTCTATGTACTTTTGCTTAAATAATCTGATGACTGGCTTTAAATGTACTAGATACATTTGTACTTAATTTGCTGCCCTGTTACCTAAATTAATTTAGGTCTTCAATATATTTTGCTCATAGTTACATGATGATGTAGGTATTGTGATCTGTGCATGAGAATATTTATTGGTTTTTTTAAAAAAAAATCCTTATTAAACCTATGATTTTAACAAAACTTCAATATCATGGTTTGAGGGGAAAGCTATTTCTCTGCCATTTTCTGTAATTTATAGTTTAAGTTAGTGTAGAACAGTTAAGAGAATTAGGAGGGAGTTTATCATCTCTGGGAATACAGTTAAGTAAAACTTGATTTTGGACAAATTCATTTATTAAAAGCATCTCTCTATAGATACTATACATTATTTCACATGCTTTCGAAATGTGATTTGCCATTGTTCTGGACTTTCTTCTTCATTCTGCTAATTGAGGCCAGAAATTCTCAAAATCCTGATTCACTCCATAAGGATTGTATTAATCATTGTTCATGATGTTGGCTAAAATATAAGGGTCATTGATGTTATAGAATTACAGAAGATAATTTGGCAAAACATGTAGTGAATAAAGAGGATGATCTTTATGAAGAGAAAGAAGTTCCATTCTCAAAACAATGTGTTGAAAGTAGGATAATTTGATCTTGACTGTTGATCTTTGGGTTGGTTTATTTGATGATCCATTTGTTGTTTTCTAGGCTATGCACAATATTCTCAAGTGTCTTCATCCACACCAAAGTTCAAAAGCATCAATATCTTCCTATCCTGATTTTTTTTTAAGTCCTACTTTTGCTTCCTTAAAATGTCATTGGGAATAAATACCATGGCTTGCATGATTCTAATCTTTGTAGTATAGATTAGTATTTCCCAATCTTGGCAATTTTAAGATATATGGACTTCAATTCCCAGAATTCCCTAGCCCACATCATGGTATTTACATATCTTCTCCAAAGTTTTCATGGCTGCTCTACCAAGTGCTTGTGTGGGGTGTATTTCTTGACTGCTAGTTCCTTTATGGAGATGGTTGATCCTAAAAGGCAGAACTACTCATACTTCAGTATCTTTATTGTTAATTCTAGGGCTGGTTGTTGTATCTACTGTCATTAATTTAGTCTTCTTTATATTTAATTTTAGTCCTATTTTTCCCCTGTACTCTTTGACTTTAGCTGGGCAGTTGGGATTACTTGCACACTTGGGTGTACCTGCTGGGAATATATATTATTAGCATATATTCCTGACATTCTTTGCTCATCCCTCCCAGGAACATTCCATCACTATAACGGGACTTTGTATGTGTGTCTGTGTGTCCCAACTCTATATTATTCAATTTTCATAATCCTAGGAAATTTGACTTAATTTTTACATGCAAAATCTCATAACTTCAGTAGATGTAGATGTCTGAAACTGCATGACTCTTTAATTCTGCTTTTTGTAAACCTAGAAAGTCCTTTTTATGTGTTAATTGAGACTTCAGGCTCCAATTCTACTCACGATGAGGAAAAACTCAGCCATTTCCTGGAACATGTAATGGGCTCAGATTTGGTGGTAGATGGAACTCTGGCCTCAGAAGGAAAAAAGATAAAGGTAATTTTTCTTTCTTTCTTACCAACAGGTTTGGTTTGGATTCAAACATGATTTAAATTTGAAACATGTTTCAATAGGCAGCTATTTGCCATGTAAGTTTGATAAGTGATCAGTGAATGTTAAATTCAAACAATACATTGTAAGTCAGTTGGAGTTAGAGTCTCAGAGAACTGTCTAGATTATCTTACAGTTATCTGAATGTTATTTCCAAATGTCCAATAAAATCAGGAAGAGTAGATGCATTTTGGGTCCCATCCCAAAGGTGCTTTTTCAAGAGACAACTGGATTTTCTGTTTTTTTTCTTTGAAGACATCCCGCTTCTCATCCAAGAAGTTTCTTCACCTCTGAAGAAGCTTTTTGGATGAGAAGCAAAATGTCTTAAAAGAAAAATCGGAAAATCCAGTTGCCTCTTGAAAAAACACCTTTGGGGCAACCATGACCTGGATGATTGAGAATCTCCATAGACATTTGGGTCCCATCGCTGAAAGAGAATCATCTTATAGGACCTGGGAATGTGACTACTCTGCTGCAGAACTTACCCTCAATATGTGGGTCTTGTGTGATCACCAATACCCATCTACAATCCTCAGAACCCCACAGAATGAGTGAGTCTAAAATTTACATATTTTGCATTTTAAGGACTCCGTATCATTACCATCATCCCCTAAACCCTCAGGGAAGACAGACGATCAGAGTGCAGTTTCTAGGTTTAAAATGTTGTCCCATCTTTGCTTCTAGTCTAATGTTTTATACAAGAATGCTTCTAAACCCCTTGTCAGTCCCATATATGTGTTAGACCATTTAAAATTTCATTTGGAAATATCCCCAGAGTTAGAAAAAAAGACAAAGATAACTTGAGTGGGCAGAATGCATTTTGGGTCTAAAGGAGATGAGAGCTTTTTTTATCAGATTGCCTTTTAGTAAATGAGGGTTTAGGGGCCAGGCCACATATAGAATGGCCCATATTTTGTGAATAAGCAATTGCCTTTCTTTATAGAAGGCATGTCAGCCATATTGGAATAGTGTACAGATGATGCTTTTAATTCCAAAATGCACCTCTTATCCCTGATTTATACAAGAGAACTTTTGGGCCCAAATCCTTCAGTACTGATGTTTTCTATGCAAGCATTGCTGCTCAATGTGCACATCTAAATAAATGTAATGTATGTAACTTATTATTTGGTCTTTTTAAACTGTTCTTCATTTTAAAAAAAATTCTGAGGCAGGATACAACGGAAGAATCCAATAAAAATTATACAGCATTCAGAAATGAGAACAACACAAAGACACAGTTAACTTTTGTAAATCATACATTCTTTAAGGATGTCAATGTGGTATTGTTTCCTCTAAACAATATATTTGGTCAACTACAGGCATTATGGGCTTTACGGGAACGGATCACAGAAGCCCTGACATGTGATGGAGTTGTTTATAAATACGACATTTCACTCCCTGTGGAAAAACTCTATGATCTTGTGACTGACATGAAAGTACGGCTGGGTACAGCTGCTAAGAATGTGGTTGGCTATGGACATCTAGGTGAGTTCCACTATGCTAGTAAAAACTTCCTTAATTATGAATTGCAATGTGTTGTTGGCTTACCATTTCCACCATCTCCAGTTAACTGCAAAAGAGTATGAAAATTGTTTCCTTTTAATAAAAAAAAATATTATTTCATATCACAGTTAAGGAATAAGTAAAGTATTGTCTACTTTCTCTTTTGAAACCAGTTCTTATTTCTGGTTTGCTCTGACAGGAGATGGAAACCTGCACCTGAATGTCACAGCAGAGTCATACAGTCATTCTCTCCTGGATGCCATTGAGCCATATGTGTATGAATGGGTTTCACAATATTATGGAAGCATCAGTGCCGAGCATGGCCTGGGTTTCAAGAAGAAACATTACATCCACTACAGTAAGCCAAAAGAGGCCATTCTTCTCATGCAGCAGTTCAAGGTTATGTTAGATCCTAAAGGAATTTTAAACCCTTATAAAACATTACCGTCAAAGGCTGAATAATGATTCTTTGGGAAGTTTTAATCGATTGCTTGAAGTATGGCGTAGCAAGTCTTTTTGTAAATAAACTCTGAAGCCAGAGCCAGTTTGAACTGAACTGAATTGAACTGGATTCATTTCTCAGTATTATCTACCACAGTTTTATTTTTTTGGTTCTGAATGAAAACATTGGCAGCTTCAGAAATACTATTTCCTATGGATCCTCTCCTTTTGTCTTCAAGGGTGTTTCTTGAAAACAAACCGGAATAAGAGAACTGTAGGCCTTCAGTTCAACCACAGCTCTGACCTGTCTCAATATGATATAGGGAAGTAGGGGTCATGTAGTACAATAGCATTCAGAAGGTCCAAATTATCCATCCCATGGTTTTTTAATGGCATACATGCTGTAAAAATTAAACAAAATTTTATCCCTTTGTAAAACAATCCAGTATGAATGTTCATTTATATCCTGATATCACAAACATCTATACGACATTTTCTTCCTTGTTTTCAAATAGTTTGATTCAGTACACAAAGCTTCAAACATTTTATATACGGAGTCTAAATCATGCAGAAGCTAACAGGAAAAGCCCACTGCCTGATTAGTAGAACACATTAAACACAGACATAGAACATGTTAATGTAACCAATGTATGTGTTAAATAATAAATAAATAGAGCAAATAAAATCCTGCAAGGATGAAATATGCTTCTTATGACATGCTTATCTATTATCCAAAAGACACCCATGGACATGTTGTAACTGATTCAAAGAAGACCAAAGAAAGATGGAAAAAGTATATTGAAATACTATACAGTAGAGATGCCAACATCAAAGATACATTGGAAGACATTCCCTACTCACAAGTATATCTAGTACTGGAAAAATGAACTTAGATAAGTACTCCAGTCATTGCCAAGTTGACAAGCTAAACAAATTGATAAAATCTCTACAGAAACATGTCTAACAACAAAAGACAAATTAGAAAATTCTCAGTTAATAAATATTTAACCAACTAGTCCAGGGGTGTCAAACTCGCGGGCTAGGTGTGCCCACCGCCGGTTTAGCGAAGGAGGGGAAAGTTGTAATACATCACGTGACAACAACGTGTTGTCACGAGTTTGACACCCCTTAACTAGCCAAACAGTGGAACAGTGAATAGATTAAAGAGGTAAATCTACAGAAAAACTTAACACTGTGCAAAGTATTAAACAAAATAAAAATTGGGAACATTGTCACTCTATACGAAGTAGGAAATAACAAATAGTGTTTAAGCTGGCTTTAGAAAAGGCAGGGAAACACAAAACATTGCTGATGTACACTAGATAATTGAGTAAGTGAAAGGAAGAACTCACTAAATTGATTATAGACATTACTGATTACAGAAGGCCTTTGATTCTGTCAGTCATGTCACATTGGAATGTGCTTTAAAAAAGAATCTAGAATATCTCCTTGTCTCATCAAAATCTACAAAGAAGTTAGGAAACCACAGTCTTGAGAGAACATGGCAAAGTGTGAGAAAAGAATGAGACTCTCCCTGAATATATAAGGGAAATTGATTGGAAGAAGTTAATTTTTTTTTTTAATTGGAGGAAGACTTTTCATTAATTTCCAATGTTAATAACATTACTCTTTTTTTTCCCTTTTAGTATATTTTATTTTCATTTTCATATACTCACATGTATACACCATACAGTATTAAACAGTAATTGCATCAATTCCTCTTGTCGACAATGCCCCAGAAAATAAAAGCCCAATATACCTCTTCCATTCTCCATACACCTCTTTCTTCCACCACCCTCCAACTTTCTATCTTCCCTCCATCATCCCCCTCTACCCTACTTCCCCTCGCCCTCTACCACTCCTCTCTCCAGATCCGCTCCCCGCCTTCCCTTTCGCCTTTCCCCCCACCCTCTCTCCCATCCCTCTCTACCCATCTTTCTTCTTTCCTACTCCTCCTCCCCTCGGTGTATTTCCACTATATGTTAATGTATTTGGCTTATCCTATTTTTAAAGAAAAATTAGAAAAAAACAGTATACATGTGAAGTCACATTGCATTGAGATCTAACACATCGTGTCTAGCCTAATGTATATCCCGACCCCCGACCCCCCCTCCTCCTCCCCTCCCCGACTTCCCAGAACCCATACACGGTATAGATTTTTAACAAACACAGTCTAAAATCTATTGAGAAAAAAGAAATAAAGAAATTAATAACATCTCTACATTGATCTTAGCTTCTTCTAACTTTAAAGCTAACTTTAAACAATTTAAATCATTCCTGATCTTAAGCATAGGCTAACTGGATTTTCTTGGTCATTAACATTACTCTGATGACTAAACATGCAAAGAATACAAGTTCCCGTGAAAAAAGTTAATGAGCACAGTGAAAAAATGGGACTGAAAGTTAATATTAAAGCTTGGGAAAGATGCCATGATGAGATAGTGCAAGCAATGCATTCCCTATGGCAGGGGTCACCAAACTTTGGTATGTTGCCTGTGGCACAAAAAGCTCAATTTTCACAAGTAATGAGTGCATGCAACCATTTTCTCTCTTTCCTGCCTTTGCTGCCACTGATGATGATCCACAAAACCGGAACGATTTTATATCATTCTATGGAAACCAAAGTTGAAGAAGCAGGATAGGAAGAGCATTAATGCTTTTGAAATTTGAGGCTTATTATTATTTTTAAATTTATAAAATGTATTGGTCACCCATCTTACCCTCAGGGTAACAGGGCAGCTTACAATCATAAAAAAATAAAAATATAAAAAAACAAAAGCACAAATAAAATACTACACAGAGCCAAGTATAACAGTCCAATTAAAAGATGGGAAAGGCAGGAATAGGATGAGGGTAAAGTGGGATCTATTGTTAATTAATCAACTACATTGCAATGCCCCTCCCCATTGGAGTCCCAAGCCAACTGGCAGAGCCAGGTCTTTAGGCCCTTAAAGAAGATGGAAGATCAGGAGAGTTGGGGCCACTGTTCCCTCTAAGGTGCACGCCTGCACGGCCGCGCATGTCACAAGAAAACCCCGCGCAGCAGTTTCTATCTGCCGCGCAGAGTTTTCTGTAAAGCAAAGGTGGGGAACCAGTAACCTGGTTGTTAAGTGAATCTGGCTTCCCCATTGCTTTGCTTGTCAGAAGTTCACAAAAGGCGAACACATCGCCTTGGGACACAGCAATGGTCATAAATATGAACCAGTTGCCAAGCATCTACATGTTGATCCCATAATCATGGGGATGCTACAAAGGTTGCAGAGATGGTATTCAGCCAGTTCTGGCCTATTCCGGAGAACCGGTAGTGGAAATTTTGAATAGTTCGGAGAACCGGCAAATAGGCTGGCCCCGCCCCCACTGCATCCCAGCTGATCTGCCCTGAACAGGAAAACAGAGCTGAAAAGCAGGTTAGTGAAGTGGAGAGGGAATGGGGATCCTTCCCCTGCCACGCCCACAAAGCCACGCCCACAGAACCTGTAGTAAAAAAATTTGAATCCCACCATTGAAAGGTTGTAACTATGAAGAATGGTCATAAGTCACATTAACTTTGAAAGGCCCTTAAACAAACTGTTGAATTGAATTGAATTTCCTTTATTTGTATGCCGCCCTTTTCCCTGGGGGGACTCAGGGTGGCTCACAATTCAAAAAGGGAGGGGGGGAAGACAAACAGTATTCCAATATGGAAACAATACAACATATTAAAAGAGAGCACAACAGTCACGCAATTCGGGTGGGGTTGAAATCTTAACCCCGGGACAGCCAGATCTTTAAAGCAGCGCGGAAGGATTGAAGGGTGGTGAGGGTCCGAATCTCCACGGGGAGTTCGTTCCAGAGGGTCGGAGCAGCCACCGAGAAGGCTCTCCTCCGGGTAGTTGCCAGTTTGCACTGGCTAGTAGATGGAATTCGGAGGAGGCCTAATCGATGCGATCGTATCGGTCTAGTGGAGGTAATTGGCAGTAGGCGGTCTCTCAAATACCCAGACCCACTACCATGAAGGGCTTTATAGGTGATAATTAGCACCTTGAAGCGCACCCGGAGATCGACAGGCAGCCAGTGCAGCTCGCGGAGGATAGGTGGCACAGTGGTTGAAAAACACTGCTCTAAGCACTATCTATGAGGTATTTTTCAGAACCAGCTCCTTGCCCGACCTATGGTAATTAGCCATTGTTGTTCCTATCTTCAAAAAGGGAGATCCCAGCCTAGTTGAAAATTATAGACCAATCTCAGTGTGTTGTGTCACCTATAAAGTCATGGAATCAAAAACCAATCTATCACTTACTTGGAGCCAAACAACCTGCTCTCTAACGAGTTTGGTTTCAGGAAAAAAATTGTCCTATAACCTACAACTCCTACACTGCAGAAATATGTGGACCTTACAACTTGACCCTGGTAAAGCAAACCTTGGGTAAAGCAATAGATGCAATTTACATAGACTTCTGCAAAGCCTTTGATTCAGTGGTACACAAACTTCTGTTAAAAGTAAGCTCTTATGGCATTTCAGGATCCCTGCACAAGTGGATAGCTGTGTTCCTGTCAAACAGGCAACTAGTCAAAATAGGGAGCACTCTTATCAAACCCTGCACCAATTAACAGTGATGTCCCCCAAGGCAGCGTATTAGGACCCACACCATTTCTGCTTTACATAAATGACCTTTGCAATTATATTAAGCAGCTGCATCCTCTTTGCTGCTGATGTAAAACTATTTAACATCACCGACACTACTACTACTACTACTGCCCTACAAAGCAACCTTGACTATGTATCGGAATGGTGAACAACTGGCAACTCCAAATCTCAACTAACAAATGCTCTCTCTTACACATTGGCAACAAAAATCAGAACACCAAATACAAGCTGGGTGGATACAACCTCATTGATGACCCTCACTCTGTCAAGACCTAGCAATACTCATCTCTAATAATCTAAACCCCAGAGCTCCCTATAACAGCATTGCCAAAAAGGCATTAAGAGTTGTTAACCTAATTTTGCAAAGCTTCTTCCCCGGTAACACTGTACTGCTAACTAGAGCATACAAAATCTTTGCCAGACCAATCCTTGAATACAGCTTGTCTGCCTGGAATCCACACTGTATATTGGACATTAATACAATTGAGCGGGTCCAGAGGTATTTCTCAATAGAACACCTTATGCCACCATGCTTGAAACTTTGGACTTAGACAACCTTGAACTACACTACCTACAGTCTGACCTAAGCATGGTAAACAAAATTGTCTGCTACAACGTCCACCTGTCAATGACTACTTCAGCTTCAACCGCAATAATACACGGGCAAACAATAGATACAAACTCAAGGTAAACCATTCCAAACTCGATTGCAGAAAATACAACTTCAGCAACAGAGTGGTCAATGCCTGGAATGCTCTACCTGACTCCATTGTTACTTCCTCAAACCCCCATAACTTTAATCTTAAACTGTCTACTGTGGACCTCACCCCATTCCTAAGAGCTGTAAGAGGGCATGCATAAGTGCACCAGTGTGCCCACCACCCCTGTCCTACTGTCCCCATTTATTTGTATTCATTTCATGTGCTCATATCCATGTTTATACTTATACCTTTATCTCGTACATATTTGACAAAATAAATAAATCCAGAATTCCTACTCAAGACGCAAATGACCAGGCTCAAAATTCCATACTTTAAACACAGAGCCAAACATCTCAAGACCAAACTCTCAAGAAATCTATAACACTGGGAAAGATGTTGGGGGCATTATGCTGACTCTGTAAAACCACTTAGAGAGGGCTGCAAAGCACTATGAAGTGGTATATAAGTCTAAGTGTTATTGCTAAGTGCTAAGATGGAAGGAAAGAGAAGAGGATGAGCAGAACCAAAGTGGGTGAATTTAATTGTATCAGTGAAGGGCACAATTTTGAAAGACCTGGAATACTAGGGTGGGGACAAATTGTTATAGAGAGAATCTCTTCTATGTGATTATTGAAATTGACTTGATGATACGTAATCCTGTGTTTTCATATATACTGTGCTCTTTTTTCAAATTGCTATCAAGTTCCTTCACCAATGTAACAAAAGCTTGCACAAAGAATTTTTTTTTGTAGAGAAAGCCTATTAACATTAGGTCATCACTACTTGTAGTCCTCAATTTAGAACTATTTGTTTAGTGACCATTCAAAAAGTGATTTATGACTGATTTTCATGCTTACGAGTGTTGCAGCATCCTCATGGTTACGTGATCAGAATTTGAGGAATTGGCAAATGGCCTATATTTATGACAATTCTACTGTCTCTGGGTGATGTGATCACCATGTGTGATGTTCCCAGATGGCTTCCAACAACTATAGTCAATTGGGTAAATCAGATTGACTTAATCACCTCATGATTCACTTAACAATGGCAGCAAAAAAGGTAGTAAAATGGGAGAAAACTCTCAACAATTTTGGGCTTAATTGTTAGGAGGCTTTTTTTTTCTTTTCTTTGGATGCACACAGTTGTAATCTACATCAACTAACTCTGGAGTTTCGTTTCATAAGAGCTTTCTCAAGTTTCTTTAAAAACTGAGGATGTTATGTAAATATTTGAGGACTATATAGAATCATCTGACAGACGATTCTAAAGTTCATGCAATGAGATTTCAAGGAAATGTTTGAAAAATGACTGCAAAATTCTTGTAATATATTCAAATTAGTTTTTTTCGTGTAATATACTCGAATTAATTCATTAATTCCCACAATTCTTTTATTATGTTTTTCTGTATCACAAATGTGAACATGAATTAAACAGCGTTAATAATTAAACTACATTTCTCAACATATTCCAAAATGGATTATTCTACTTAGCATTAGATATAACCTATTTCATACTCTTTTAGGTCTTAAGGCTTAAGGCTTTCCACATCTATTATTTCCATAATCAGTTAAGTCGGTATTGACCTTTTGAATAATATACAGAACTAAATTTCTTCTGTGAAGATGAATAAAATAAGGAATAAAATTTTATTTTGCTGAGATTTCAGGCTCAGAATAGGTGTAAAAGGCACATTGCATCTGTATCATCTATGCTGTAATAGATGTGGAAGTCAGTGGTTGCTGTGAGTCTGACTGACTGTTCTTCGTATAAGTAAATCTTTCTTTCCCCTCCATTGAAATTACTGTCAATCTTGGTAATTTTTTATTTATATTTCCCAATGCTGTTTCTTTTTTCTCTATTGGCAGTTACTTTCGAAAGGCCTCTATTTCTAAGGTCTTTGGAAAAGTAATCAAAACCAGTGCGGTAACCTGATAATATAGAAGTAACCCTTAACTTACAAGAGTTTGTTTAAGGGCCTTTCAAAGTTAAGGTAACTTATGACCATTCTTCATAGTTACAACCTTTCAATGGTGGGATTCAAAAATTTTTACTACAGGTTCTGTGGGCGTGGCTTTGTGGGCATGGCAGGGGAAGGATCCCCATTCCCTCTCCACTTCACTAACCTGCTTTTCAGCTCTGTTTTCCTGTTCAGGGCAGATCAGCTGGGATGCAGTGGGGGCGGGGCCAGCCTATTTGCCGGTTCTCCCAACTATTCAAAATTTCCACTACCGGTTCTCCGGAACAGGCCAGAACTGGCTGAATACCATCTCTGCAATCTTTGCAGCATCCCCATGATTATGGGATCAACATGTAGATGCTTGGCAACTGGTTCATATTTATGACCATTGCTGTGTCCCAAGGCGATGTGATCGCCTTTTGCGAACTTCTGACAAGCAAAGCAATGGGGAAGCCAGATTCACTTAACAACCAGGTTACTCACTTACATACTGTACATACTCACTTACATACTGTAGTGATTCACTTAACAACTGTGGCAAGAAAAGTCATAAAATGGGGCATAGCTCACTTAGAAAATGTCTCACTTAACAACAGAAATTTTGATCTCAATTGTGGTCATAAGTTGAGGACTACCTGTACACAGCAGGGATGTACCTATACACGAACCATCGTGTAAGATAATCTCCCACACCATCCAACACAACTGATGAAATTTCCAAGGTCGGAAGCAGAACATCTCCTCCCTCAAAAAATCAGTCCAGTTGCCGTTTCAAAAATCAAAACCACTTTTGGAACAGCTATGATTTGGATGACAAAGAGTCTTCATAGACATACACATCTATGCTTTTTTCCTTTATTTTTTTTTCAACCAATTATGTAAAATGAATTTAGAGCCATTGCATTGCCTGTGGCCCAATGGTGCAATTTCCTTAGATTGCACCTATACTGCATCATTTAATGCAAGATTTTACAAGCATCATAGTCTCTCGTTAAATGGTAGGGTAAAGGGGAAGGCAAAGGGAATTTGCCTTTCTGCAAAGGCCATTCTTTCATATTTATGGTATACATCATAAAACAGCAATAAAATATAATAGGGATTAGTCAATGGGCAATTGTAGAAAACCAGTAACTAAAATAAAGGAAGTAACACAATTGGCCACATTGAATATGACTGCTATAATGTATGTATAGCATAGTATGTATAATCACAAAGGTCCAAGTGCTTGGGTTTACTTTTATACCATAACAAAGGCAGGGGCTGAAGAATAGAACAGAGGTAACGTTGTTTGCCATATTTGAATATTCAGTCTGAAGAAGTTGGGGTACAAACCTGAGCTGTTTACCTCTTCCTAACACAAATGTTAGCAATTACAGTGCCATAAAAGAAGAGTATGGGAAAGGAAGGGAAGCTTGTTCGATTTCATTTTTGCAAATTCAAATGTGTCCATGTAGAGGACTTGGTTGTGGCTACAGCGAATCCTCAAGTTACAATCATAATGAAGCCTGTCTATCACAGTCATAACTCATGATGGTTGCAAAGCAGGTCTGTCACATGATTTTACAATATTTTTTTGTCACTTAGCATTCTGTAGTCATGGTTTTGCTTAAAACTGGAAAAATGCAGGGTTTTTGGTGAAACCTTCATAAAATGTAGTCACATGACTGAGGGATTTACAAAACAATTGTAAATATGGATCAGTTGTGAGCGCCCAAAGTTTGGTCATGTGACTGTGGGAGGGTGACCATTAGAACTTCAAATTCAGGTCATAAGTATCCATCAGGTAAGTCCATTGGAAGTTTGAATGGTCACTTAGTCATAAGTCAAGGACTATCTGTACACAGGTGCATTTTGGGTTGCTTTTTTTTTTTAAGCATGGTGAATCTTGTCCTCAGGCAACTGTAGGACATTATGACATTTATGAACATTAGATGTCTTACTTGTTTGAGCATAAAATGTTTTTGATAACATCAAAACAACACTAGATATAGCATATTCATTTACTATGTGTATAAGTATCACATGCAAACCAGTGGTGGGTTTCAATTTATTTTACTACTGTTTCCTCGTGCACGCGTACGCGCTTGCATGCAAAGAAGCATCCAGATGGGTGGGTGGAGCCTCCCACCATTGCCACTACCGGTTTGCCTGATTCAGGGCGAACCGGCAGAAACCCATCTCTGATAGAAACATAATATTTTAATAGTCTAAAGCTACATGAATTACCTATGAAACTCAACTCTATATTGCATTTTAAGATTTCTTAAATGTAAATTTGATACTTCAAACATTTGTGACAGATGAAGGAAACAACAAGTTGATGATTCAGGCTGAACTAACAAAAGCCATTCTCAAGTATGATGACATTTAAAAGGCTTTAAAATTTTGTGACCAAATATATATATCCTTATCCTTTTGCAATCCAAACACCCTCCAACACATTTCCTGTTTGCTCTGCCCAGAAGACAAACACCAGAAGGATCTCTTTCAACAAAGTAAGTGTTGCACCAAATGGCAAACATAATCTGAACAAGCTGTACATTCAGATATTGGGCCCTATACATAGAGAAGAAAAAGGGTGATTTCACCAGCTAAAGCTTATTATGACAAAATTGAAGTGCTGTTAAACAAATACACGAGGTGTCAGCATCTGGAATGCTGTGCACAGTTCAGATTGCCAAACTTAAAAATAGATATACAGAACTGGCTAAAATGAAGGAGGAGGCAATCCAAAGCATGAGGGACTTTGAATGTCTTCCCTATGAGAAAAGGATAGATGCTTGTACTGCTTGGCTTAGGAAAAAAGATAACTAAGTGGGCACATTCCTGAAATGTATAAAATCATGGATGGCCTGGACAAAATAAGCAGGGAGATCCCCCCCCCCCTATCTCTTACCTCCAAACATCATTTGTAAGGGAACAAGAGTGGGTAAGGAAATGTCTCCATGTTTTGTTCTCAAGATATTTGGTGGGAAACAAAATGCTCCACTAAGAGGGGTGTAGTCCAGACTATCTAGTAGATAGTGAAGATTGTAAATTTTAACACTTATATGTACAGTATATACATTAACTATATCAGGGGTGGGTTCAGGCCGGCGTTACTGCTGGTTCACTCATCTGCGCGCTAGATGTGCACTGTGCGCACATGCAGAGTTCAATGGGAATTGTTCTGCGCATGTGCAGAACTCAAAAACAAGATGGTGTCAGCAACGGTGGCAACTGGGGAACTGGTTTGGAGGCGTGTCCAGGCTGGGTCATTGCCGCTTCTTCGATTCAGGCCAGCATACCATTACCGGTCCAAACCAGTAGGAACCCACCTCTGAACTACATGATATATTATATATATGGTTCAACAAGATGGTTCATTCAATGTGGCCCATACAAGCCAAAAGGTTGGTCATGCCTGATCTAATCTGAATTGGTTGCTCTTCTATTCTTATGTAACTAAAAGAGAAGTATTTGTTCTTGAACACCCATAGAAGAACAGGCAAAGTCAATTTGCAATCATCCAATGTCTTATTTGCATTCCCAAACCCTTGAAGTGCCTCTCCCTTTCTCCCTCCCCCTCCCCCCTCTCTGTGTTAGCATTTCTAATAGGTTGGCAGTGACAGAAAGGGGCAAAAACATTTTGCTCTTAACAATCCCAAATTACTTTTTTTTTAAATCCATTACTTTAGTAGTGTGCATCTCAGCATTCCACATAAAACCAAGTATAACCCAAAAGTGCAGGCACACAGTTCTGCATAAGTTATGGCTGGCTTAATCATGATTTGGTGACTAAATCACAAAGTGACTTATTGCAGCTAAGAATTCATGGCTCATACGAAATTTAACATGATATGGTTTCATGTATTAGAATCCAGTCTTAAGATTCAAGATGATGTATATCTGTAAGGAATGTGATAGGAATAAATTAACTGTACCATTTTGTAGATCTCAAGCCATTCACTATTGTTAATATGGAATAGGTTAGGGAAGTTGCCAGAAAATGTCAGCAAGTAGGAGGAAGTGAATACTGATTTGAATATGTAATTATATTTTAAATGAGAACCAATTTGATATAGTATTTAAGTCAGTGTTTCTCAACCTTGGCAACTTGAAGATGTCCGGACTTCAACTCCCAGAATTCCCCAGCCAGCATTTGCTGGCTGGGGAATTCTGGGAGTTGAAGTCCGGACATCTTCAAGTTGCCAAGGTTGAGAAACACTGACTTAAGGACTTGAAATCAGGAGACTGTGTTCTAATCTTGCCTTACAGACAAAACCACTTGGCTGCCCTTGGGCAGATCACTTTCAGCTCTAGGAAAAAGGCAAGGACCAGCCACTTCCAAAAATATTGCCTAAAAAGCTACCCGGATTTCTCTAGACAATCTCAAAAAGTCAAGAATGAGTCAAATAATAGATAAGATAGATAGATGATAAATAGATAGATAGATAGATAGATAGATAGATAGATAGATAGATAGATAGATAGATAGACAGACAGACAGACAGACAGACAGACAGACAGACAGACAGACATGAATGCAGGCAGGCAGGCTGGCAGACAGATAGCTAGATAAACAGATGATAGATAGATTTAGTTCATTTCTTAATCACCTGAAATGCCATCTATTTGTGGAAAAATGGAGATACAGATCTAAAAAAGTAAAGTACTATAGCTGTGAAACAACAAGAAAAATAAACAGCACTAATAGATTGTTGAAAGACACCAATAAAAACATACAATGAACAAGAAAAACCAGACGGCTTAACTCTATCAACTATATCCATCCAACTATATAATCACTTGGTTCAACAGAACTATCCCCCAAAAGAAAAATCAGCTCTTAACTACTTTTTGGAAGATTAAGAGGATGCAGCCTGGTGGATTTCAAGGGGAAAAGTATTCCACAAGAGAGAGACCAAAATTAGTTACAAACAGAATATAAACATTCCATGCCATGTAAATCTTTAGTACTAAAAAGTAGTAGTAAAAGGCAAAAGATTTATATGATCTGAAGGAGGTAGAATATTGATTTCTAAAGTATCCAGGTATTATTTACAAAAATACATTCTGAATAAATAGCTTTTTGTATTCTCAAGACTAAAGAAAGGCTTTTGCGCCTTCCATGATCTTATATACATCTTTTATTTATTTTTTGGATCTAATGTTTCCGAACTGCTTATCTCCCTCAACTATTTCTAGTTACTACATTGTGTTTCATTATCTTTATATAATTGCAATAATCTACACATGCCATTTAGATTTATGTATCTTTACGTGTCTTGGCATTATGTCATCCACTTTGTCCCTGCCCTGACTGTTGAGCAGCTCTATTCAGAAACTGCACTCTAACCAACTGGCCAACAAGAAATTCACCTATCATTGTGACAGACCAAAGGCAGAATGAGAAGCATTTGCAGGTAAGGAGCAAGATGAGGGGAGAGAGTATAACTTCCTTACTAAAACTTTTGATGAAGGATAAAGTTATCTGTTTTGTAATCATATATAATTCAAGGTGACCCTTGGGTGAGTTTAGAACTGTGAGTCTTTAGGTTGAAAAGAAGATTTTGAGAAGAGGAATTGTGTGTTTAACAGATCAAGGTGGATACCGTAATATGTTTTTCATTCCTGTTTGCTTATCACTTAGTGTTTTAACTTTTTCCAGAGAATTAACAGAATAATAGAATAATAGACTTGGAAGAGATCTTTGTTGATAGTTTACAGATAAATACAGCTCTATTTTCAGCATTATTGCTGACATCCTCTCTCCCATAATAATTTCTATGCGAGACTGGTGGAGATAATATCAATTCAGCACATTAGGATTTTAAGGAAAAGGGAAAGTTTTCTTATGTGTAATTTGAGCTTATTCCAGAGCATTGTCTCTTTGCCTCCTCAATTCTTTGGTTAATAATTTCTGTTTCCTTTGTTTTTCCTTGTAGTTTGGTCTCCTAACCTAGTTTTCTCTCTGTAGAATTACTTACTCAAGTGCAGAAAAAAATATCTAAGATGTCTTCAAAGCATTGCTGATTGATTATTATGTATGTACATCTACTGTTTACCATTAACTTATAATAGATACTCTCTGTAGTTCATAAAACAAAAACAAGGACAATGTATAACTACTAAATTACAATATGAAAATCTATTAAATACTGCTGGTAAAAATACAATATAAATAATGTTATCATGCTTTAGAAAGGAATTAAAATTTATAAAGCTGATCTAGTATTCCAATTTTGCATAGATTTAAAATCCTAGAGTTTTTTTTAAAGTCTTTGCTGAGTGTTGGGAAGGTGACAGGTGGGGAAAGGTAGATCTTTCTGAGAAGAAATCCATATCTAAACAAACAGGTGGGGGTCTAGGCATTGTGAAAAAACTGTTTTATGCATGGATCTCTAACCATAATTTGTGCCCAGAAGGAAAAACCTTTGGATAATTTCAAAGACGGAGGAAAACAAATACATATAGGAAGAAATCTTTTTTTAAAAAAGTCCCCACGGCATAAAAGTGCCTCTGCTGCAATTCTGGTTCAGTTGACTACTGTACATATGATAGGAATACTCCTTCCCTGAACTCAATGGTGCTGCCTTCCATGGTCATTTTATTCTGAGGTGCTGGGCCAGTGGAATGTAAGCGAGCTGAACATTTTTTATTTTTATCAGATTCATTTACAGACTGTTGAAAGGCGGAAATCCTCCTTCTCTTACCAAATGCCTTGATAGTAAAATAGTAGAGCTTTATGTTTTCTTTTTTTATATATATATATATTTTATTTTTTATTAACAAACATGTAAAATACACACACACAAAACCTAGACGTACACCACATTTACACAATACAATACGAACAGGAGCTTCCTGTTCTTTCTAATAGCAGTTATCAATCAATACCGCTCACCTTATATAATTTCCCCTTCCATTGTGTTTCATTTGGATTTCACCATTCTTAACCCTCTTATTTTACTCATAACTATTATTTTTTTGAGTTTTATTATATTACTTCATTGATTCTTGATTCTTTCCTCCTGTAGGAGGAAACCTGTTGGAAGCTATCAGCCAGCCCTCTCCCAGAAAAATGAAATATCCTAGGAAATATTGAAAAGGCAGAATATTTCTCTGGATGTGAAAAGAAAGAAACATGTTTTAAAAGACAGAATAGCTGCCTGTAGCTTCCTGCCTATCCCTACTTTGTCAATGGGCCATTAAGAAGGCCAAGCTAGTCCCTTTACATAATAAAGACTTCTCCTTCAGCTCCAGGGGGATGGGATTAAGGCATGATAATATTGGCCCTTTACTCAACTGACCACATGGCATCTGAGAACTCAACCAAACCTGGATTAAAAACACAGCCTAGAGAGTTGCCCCTGCATGGCCCCATGGGAGTCTGACAACCAATCAGAATACAAGATCAAGATCAAAGGCCAGAGAGGGCATAAAGCCAGAGACTCAGCATCTCATTCCTTCCTTCTCTTTTTTCCACCAACATTGAAGCATGTGATTACCTTTTCTGTTCAGGACTCGAGCCATGTGGTCCTGTCCACCAATAAACCATCTTTCCAAGCAGCCTCCATGTCTCCAGTATCTTTTTCCCCATTTGGAGCCAAACCCAGAAGGACATTTCTTTCAACACACCTATGACATTTATCCCATATCTGGTAGAATTCTGATTCTTCTTTTCCCTAGATTTCTTTAGTTAGTTTGTCCATTCCAGCACAATCCATAACCTTTCTTATTATTTCATCTTCACTTGGAATTAATTTGTTTTTCCATTTCTGGGCAAAGGCAATCCTTGCCGCCATAATTATATGTAGTATTAAATACTGGATTTCTTTTTTGTATTTCACAGACATTATTCCTAATAAAAAAACTTCAGGTTTCCATTCTATTTTAACCCGTTATTGCCTCCAGCCAATTTTTGATCCTTTTCCAAAAAAATTTAGCTTGCTCACAGGTCCATCATAAATGGTAATATGTTCCATGTATTGATTCGCATTTCCAACATTTTGGGGAGGTATTTGTTAAGATTTTAGCTAACCTTGTTGGTGCCAGGTGCCATGTATAAAACATTTTGTACTGGTTTCTCCCTCAACAGGAGAACGGAGCTGGAAAGCAGGTTAGTGGGATGGGGAGGGAATGGGGATTTTGCAGTAACCTTGCACCAGGGAGGGAATGGGGATTTTGCTGTATCCTTCCCCTACCACACCCACAAAGCCACACCCACAGAACCAGTAGTAAAAAAAATTTGAATCCCACCACTGGTTATAAAGTAGGATTTACATAAATGGTCAAAGTATATGTCTTCAAATAATGATGGAAAACAAAACAATTGGTGTTTGTTTTCCATGGATGATTGAGAGGACTAAAGAAACAACATTTTTGGATACAGCATCTTATAAAGATAAAGATTTCAATGCTTGTTGATTGGTAGCAACAGATGTTGACTATCCAGAAGTAACTTAATTCAGAAACTGCTATAAAACATTTTCTTAAACTATAGTCTACAATTTGTAGGACTAATTAGCAACACCCACACCAGTATTTATAAAGTCTCTACATTGCTTAGGAATGATCTTAAACAGATTGTTGTACAAATCTGTTATAGCTGACTGATAGGAGCACTCTTAAGCTCTAAGATAAATGGAAAAAAAAAAAACAGAAATCAATGGCATAGATAAATGCAACTTAATCTGTCCCTTTCAACATTTTAGAATTTTTACCCTACTTGATTGTAATAACATGCATTACATTTGTAAGTCAACAATGTTAAAATAAAGACCACATTTCTGAATACAGCAGCTGGAGTATTCCTGCATGGAGGCAGTCATATATACTCTGTTTTAATAGTTAAATTTGAATTCTGCATATAATTCAAGCATGGAGTGCCTTTCACAATCCCATTTTTTGTGAAAAATAAAAGAAACAGATATTTCTACCAATAACAGTAGTCAATTCATGCTACCATTACAATATTGTACATCGAGAAAAAGTTATTACCTTTAAAATATTTATTATGTGATGTATGCCTCTTATCCTTTGTTATTTGAGTAAATAGGGCTTTAGAATACAAGTGCTTTTATCCGGGTTCTCTGTACATTCACAGATAACTTCCTATTTTGGCCCCTTCTTAAGGATACCCAGGAAGGCTTGAGATTTTCTTTTGGAGTTCTCTTTATTTAAAAGCTGGAATATAATAAAATGAGAATAACCACAAAATACAAAAGAAATGTTCCGAATAGAAAGCTTATTTTGTGTTGGGGAAAAAAAGGCAATGGCAAAGAGCCATGTGTGTCTGTATGTGTGTATTGAGTGTATATAAGTGTTTGAATTCTTTTAATTGAACTTTAACTTTACTGAATATAAGCTTTTTTGTCAAGTTTTTTATTTTATATTGCTTATACATATCAATGCATGAATGATGTGATACCTGGGTATCATACATTTTAGTACACATAAACATAATATTATTACTCATAGTTATTACATTACATTTTCATTTCATATTGTTTAAACATATCTAATACTACTGCCATTCAATTTCTAAACCTCCTTCTTATTATTACATATATCTTGTTATGTATGTATGTATATATATGTGTGTGTGTGTGTGTGTGTATGTATATGTATGAATGTATGTTTGGGGGGTCAGAACATGTATGTATGTATGTATGTATGTATGTATGTATGTATGCTGGTCTTGTTGTTATTCGGGTCTTTTTCCATGTAAAATTGAGATTGTCTTGGCAACGTTTCAGCGAGGTCTCACTCCCCATCTTCAGGCTGGGTTTTGGGCCAAAACCCAGCCTGAAGATGGGGAGTGAGACCTCGCTGAAACGTTGCCAAGACAATCTCAATTTTACATGGAAAAAGACCCGAATAACAACAAGACCAGCTTACCTACACCCATGAAAATCTACAAAAACATGTATATGTGTATGTGTATGTATGTATGTATGTATGTATGTGTACATACATACATACATACATACATACATACATACATACATATATATATAGTCACAATCCCTGGTATGTCCAAATATGGGAGGGAACATACAGCTTCCCTTTTCATTCAGGCAGAAAGCCATTGTTTTATGTTGCCTTTGTTACATTTGTGTTGCATTTGTCCTGATAAATAAATAAAGGGAGACTAGTATAGATCTATTTCAAGCTATTTAGCTCTCATCAGCTAGCCAGGTTCGATTTCCAGTAAGGTTATGGCTAGCTGATGAGAGCTAAATAGCTTGAAATAGATCTATACTAGTCCTCCTTTATTTATTTATCAGCACAAATGCAACACACACACACACACACACACACACACACGAGGCCTCACTCACCATCTTCAGGCTGGGTTTTGGGCTTAAAGCGTGGTAAGAGCTGCCGTCTTTCTATAAATCTTGGTGGGGCTGTGTGGAGTGCTGGCTTTATTTCAATAAGTGGAATGATTGGTTGTGTGGTTGTATCATGATTGGTAGATTGGTGCTGATTGGTGCTGGCTGTGTGTCCGTTGTTGTTTCGTGTTGTAATGGCCTGGGTGGTGGGTGGGGCTCATTTGTTGACTAGGGCTGGTTTCCAGATGTCTGGTAGGCGAGAGGTATTGTCATGTTTATTCATGTTGTGGGAGTGTTTCTCTATTTTGATAGCTTCCATAATTATTCTCTTGTTGAAGTTTTCAGTTTTGGAGATTAACCTGGTTTCTTCAAAATTAATTTCATGTCCTGTAGCTTTAAGGTGCTGGAAAAGGGAGGAAGTTTTTTCTTTTTTTCTTACTGCGTTGTTGTGTTCTGTGATGCATGCATTTATTCTCCTGTTCATTTGTCCTATGTATGTATGTTGCATGCAGATTTTGCATGGTATTTCGTAGACTCCTTGGTTTTCTAGTTGGATTTTGTCTTTGGGGTTTCTTAAGATGTTGGCTATTTTTTGGTCAGTGTTGAAGGCTGTCTTGATATTGTGTTTTACATGGGAAAAGACCCGAATACAACAAGACCAGCATTCACTGCTAATCATTATATTATTTGAGCATGTTAATAATATCATCATTCATTCTCTAATTTTCCAGTTAATGCTTAATTCTTATTCATAATTCCCATATTTCACTCTTCATATCTATTTGTATTGAAATATTATTCTAATGCCTATCACAGTACATACAAAATAATTATCCAGTCTATATAATTCTAATGTTAATATACATGTTTTTGTTTAAATATATTCTTAAAAATCTTTTCCCCGCTCTCCTTTTTCTATCCATCGTCTCTTAACCTCAACAGTACCTTAAGTCTTATCTTTTTTTTAAAACTTGCCTCCCATATTCTTCTCTAGGATCCTTAATTCTATCTACATCTACATCCTGACTATTCAATCCAACTTTTTCTCCCCTCCCTACCCTTTTCCACGGTCTAATTTTAAAACTATCTGTTCTAATCCCTATGTTCTTTCCCAAAATATCTGTATCTTCCATTCTCTTTTTAGGACTTTTAAATTATTTTCCTCCTGATTAAATTCCTCAATCATTATTAGCTGATGGTATCTCTTCCCTGTTGTCTTCTTTTTGCTGATTTCTCAGTTCTGCTTTTTTCTCCATTCCTTCTACTGTTTTTCCCCCCCCTGAACATCCTGGTCTTTGCTCATTGTCCCTTGTATAATTTTTTCCAGTTTTTGTTCTATGCCATCAAATAATTCCACAATTGCCTTGTGTTGTTCCTTTATCAAATCCTTGATGCTTTGGAACTCCAGCTCCATCTCATTTAAAATTCCCCTCATTTCTGTCTTATGTTGCACTTTTTATTTTAGTAGGTCCCACTTTTAGCCAAAGGTCCAAGAACCATTTGTTCAAAGCTGAGCTTATACAAATCACAATTCTTTATATCATCTACATCTTATCTACATTTTCCCCCCAGTGGCTTTATTGGTCTATGGTGGGTAAAGAGATGAATGCATTACATTCAGGAGTTGCAAAGACAGTTTGTAATGTATAAATATCCTAAGAACTCTGGTAGATAATTAGAAAATGAAGATTGTTTCTGGGGTTTTTTCTAGGTTTTTTCAGCGATTTTTGCATCTCATTCTTTGGCTGGCAGGTCTTACCCTGATAGGATACTTTCAATACTATGCTACAACGGACATCAAGTAAGTGTATTTTCTAAAACAAATACAATAGAAATACATTCTCCTTTAAAGAATACTGATATTGAGCTACTGAATTGCAATGATAAGCAAGTTCTACATTCCACCAAGTGTTATTCCCTCTCTTTTCACACTGGATTGCAGGTATAGTGTGTGTGTGTGTGTGTGTGTGTATGATTTAAAAAAAAACTAATATTACAATTATTGATAATTAAAAACAACATCCTGGGTGTATTGGTATGCTGCATATACCCTCTATGGGTGAGATGTGGGTAACAATACAATGCTTACAAGAGTATCTTGCATAGAAATTGTAAGTGTATTTGAATAACTGTGCTGCGTGTCAAGCACTGGGGAAATCAGGAGATTCAGGCAGTTTAAATGAATATAAAGATTTATTACAAGCTTAAGCTCTCTACAAAAATCTGAGCCTGCTAACAGTCAAGGGAAATGCACAGGAAATAAGAAGGCATTCAAGGTGGGCTGGACTTAGATCTCGTGCGGGCACGCAGGGATTCATGACTTATTATACATTTGACCTCCTCACTCGGGCTCAGCCTGGTCATCTCCCAAATGGTGCTTGCGACATACAAGCCAAAATGTGTCCAAACTGTTAAGAAGGAAAGTTACACAAGGCCTTATAACAATACTTTATCTAACTTAATTAAGGCATAATGAGAAAGTCTTGATTAATAAAAGCCATGACAACTGCAGAGGTCCAATAAGCATGGGCTTATTCAGTGAAGACCATGGCACATGAAATATTGCAATTTAAGTACTTCTCTGTACAGTACTAGGAACAGCTAAGATACTGTGCAGACCCATCAAACCAGGATCTGATAGAGGACCTGAGACTGAGGAAGACACAGCCCACTCATAGTGTGAGAAGGGATTTTTTTTTAAAAAGTCATGCATATGTGTATTATTCTGTTATGCGTATGTATACGTTATTAAGTAACTACAATAGACTGTATTATTCTACGCTTCTTAGCTGGGATTATTACAATTTTAAATTGTAACAGAGGCGCATATTCAGTCATGCTTAGAATGCAGAGATTGGATGCTTGCTGGTTTTCAACTTTCTTCCCACAATCCTGCTGTACTCTGCCCACAATTCTTGGGTAGAGCCAATGTATGTTTATTAAATATTTATTACTTATTTATTTATATACCGCCTTTGCTATTTTTGAAATTAATTTAAGGCAGCCAACATCCAACACACCTTTCTCCTCATGTTGTCTCCACAACAAAAGTCCAGTGACGTGAGTTGGGTTTAGAGAAAGTGGCTGGCTCAAGGTCACCCAGCTGATTTTCATGCCTTAAAGATTTACCATCGAAAATGAAAGGGGAATTCTCATTCTCTCCGTTCAATAGCCTGATTTTGTTGGGAAGTATATAAAAGTCTAGTTCCCTTTCCAAGAATAAACATTACAAGTTTCCTAAGAAATAGAAAACGGTATTATACCCAGCAAAGTCAGAGACATAGAAGTCAAACAGAAAAAAAATAAAAGGAGAAAGAATGAATCATTGCTTCCTTAAAAGGTGGATCTCAATCAGGTGATCTCTCTAGCACAGGATCTTAGATAAGCACAAGTAGAAAGTTTTTACACGTTAGTCTGCAACTAGTTCAACTGACCTAATGTTCAATCTAAATTATTAGCTGCATCTCTGTTGCTGCTCACTTCAGCTTTGCTGTTATCAGCCTTTAGCTAAATCTCATAAAGGAGAAATGGAACACAGAGGCAAAATGGAGATTGCCTAAGGTGACCAGATTTTAACATTGGTAAAGAGGGACACCATTGACTGGGTGGGGGGGTGTTCTTGATTAAAAAATTTTAAAAAATCAGGACTTTTTTAAAACGCCGCAGGACGCGGGACAAATTGTTCAAAAGCAGGACTGGTCACCTTAGTTTAGAGGAGACTGCTGAGGAATTTAGGATAAGGCAATATAAGTTACTCAATCTACTTGCAACCCATCTTCAGATCATTAATTTTGTGGTTATTTATAACTGCCCTACTCATTGATTTTAAAATATTACTACAGTATGTTGTGTTCTATCACTGGATACACTGTTGGCCTCCTAAGTGAAAGTTTAATTCTTAAAAGGACATTGCAGTTCTCCAGATCTTCATTCACTTTTTTTCCACAACTCCCACATTCATCCAATAGTGGTCTATATCAGGGGTCACCAACCTCTGATCTGTGGACCAACACTGGTCCACAGCATGCCAGCAACCGGTCCGTGCAAACAAGCAAAGCCCCATCCACGGAACGCGGGCAGCACACAAAACCACATGCCCTCTGGTCCACAGAAATACCTTTGTCCATGTAACCGGTCCCTGGTACTCAAAAGATTGAGGGCCACTGCAGTGTTGCAATTCAGCCAGTTCTATCCGGTTTGTGCAAACTGGTAGAGGTGGCAGCAGGAGGCTCCATCCACCCTCCCGGACGTCATCACATCCCATTTTTGTCACTCTGCACATGTGCGGAAGGTCCTGTGCATGTGTAGGGGTGGCACGTTACCTCGTAGGGTCCCTGCTCCGGAGCTTGTCGGGTGTGAGTCTCTGCTGATAAAGTTGGACCTCAAGGGTCAAGTGGGTTTGCTGCTAACGTACCTGCCTCCCAACTGCGTTGCAGCATCCCTCCCCTCGCTCCTCGAGTCAGTAGCCGAGCTGGCAGTTGAGTTCCCCAGACTTATTGTTCTGGGGGATTTCAACTTGCCATCGCTCGGTGAACGCTCTGACGGGGCGCAGGAGTTCATGGCTTCCATGACAGCCATGGGCTTGACCCAGGTAATTCGGGGCCCAACCCATGCAGCGGGTCACATGCTCGACCTCGTATTTCTCTCGGAGCAGTGGATGTGTGATCTTGGTCTGAGGGGTAATGAGATCATACCCCTGTCGTGGTCAGACCATTGCCTACTGAGGCTTGACTTCCGGAGGCCAAACCCCCACCGTAGGGAGGAGGAGCCGACCAGGTGGTTCCGCCCCAGGCGACTTATGGACCCTCAGAGGTTCCAGACGGAGCTTGGGGTTATTCCTGATACCCTCGCCCACAGTTCGGCGGAGACTCTGGCTGCTGCCTGGTACTCGGCGGCGTCGGAGTCTCTCGACCGGATTGCGCCACTACGGCCCCTCCGGGTCGGTGGATCCCGGAGAGTTCCCTGGTTTACCGAGGAACTCCGGGAGAAGAAACGCCGGAGGAGATGCCTAGAGCACCAGTGGAGGTCCGATAAGTCCGAGGCAAACCGAGCACTCTTAACCACCTGCACCAAGGACTATGTTCGAGCATTAAGAACTGCAAAAAGATCTTATATTTCTTCCTTGGTTGCGTCCGCCGAGTCACGCCCAGCCGCCCTGTTCAGGATAACCCGCTCCCTCCTTAATAGGAGGGATGCGGGAGACCCCTTGCAGGGTAGGGCTGAGGATTATGCTCAATTCTTGGCGGACAAAGTAGCTCGGTTTCGATCGGACTTGGACTCCACCGCAGTAGATCCAGCTGAGACACAGGAGGATCATCCGCCACATCAACTCTGGGTTGAGTTCCAGGAAGTTGCCTCTGGGGATGTGGACAAGGCCATCCGAGCTGTAAGTGCCTCCACTTGTATTCTGGACCCGTGTCCCTCCTGGCTGGTGGCTAACAGCAGGGAGGTGACACATGGCTGGATCCAGGCGGTTGTCACCGCCTCCCTTCGGGAGGGGCACTTCCCCGCCGTACTCAAAACGGCGGTGGTGAGACCCCTCCTAAAGAAACCATCGTTAGATCCAGCCATCTTAAACAACTTTCGTCCTGTCTCCAACCTTCCCTTTATCGGGAAGGTTGTTGAGAAGGTGGTGGCCTTTCAGCTTCGACGGGTCTTGGAGGAAGCTAGCTATCTTGACCCCTTCCAGTCCGGCTTCAGACCTGGTTACAGCACAGAAACCGCTTTGGTCGCATTGACCGATGATCTCTGGAGGGCCAGAGATGGAGGCTATGCGTCCATCCTGGTTCTCCTTGACCTCTCAGCGGCTTTCGATACCATCGACCATGGTATCCTTCTGCGACGACTGCGGGAGGTGGGAGTGGGAGGCACTGTTTTGCGGTGGTTCTCCTCCTACCTCTCGGACAGGTCGTAGTCGGTGTTAGTCGGGGGGCAGAGATCGTCCCTGAGGCCCCTAACATGTGGGGTACCCCAGGGTTCGGTCTTATCCCCCCTACTATTTAACATATACATGAAACCGCTGGGCGAGATCATTCGGAGGCACGGGATAAAATACCACCAATACGCGGACGATACGCAATTGTACCTGTCCGCCCCGTGCCAACTCAATGAAGCGGTGGACGTGATGAACCGGGGTCTGGAGGCCGTTAAGAACTGGATGAGTGCTAACAAACTGGTGCTCAACCCGGATAAAACCGAGTGGCTGTTGTGTTTCCCCCCCAATAATTTGGCTAATACACCAACGCTTAGGCTGGGGGGTCAAATTTTATACCCCTCAGATAGGGTCCGCAACTTAGGAGTCCTCCTGGATCCACAGCTGACTTTTGACCACCAGCTGTCAGCTGTGACCAGGGGGGCATTTGCCCAGGTTCGCCTGGTCCGCCAGTTGCGGCCCTACCTAGATCGGGGGGCCCTCACAACAGTCACTCGAGCCCTCGTGATCTCTAGACTGGAATACTGCAATGGGCTCTACATGGGGTTGCCCCTGAAGTGCATCCGGCGACTACAGCTAGTCCAAAATGCAGCCGCGCGAGTGATAGTGGGCGCACCTCGGTTCGCCCACGTTACACCTGTCCTCCGCGAGCTGCACTGGCTACCTGTTGGTCTCCGGGTGCGCTTCAGGATACTAATGACCACCTTTAAAGCACTCCATGGTAGTGGATCTGGGTACTTGAGAGACCGCCTTCTGCCGATTACCTCCCTAAACCGACCAATTAGATCGCACAGACTAGGCCTCCTCCGAATCCCATCAGCCAGTCAATGCCGACTGGCGACCACACGGAGGAGAGCCTTCTCTGTTGCTGCCCCGACCCTATGGAACGAGCTCCCCATGGAGATCCGCACCCTCACCACGACCCAGACCTTCCGCGCAGCCCCCAAGATCTGGCTCTCCCAGCAGGCCTGGGAATAGGTTTCTAATCACCCGCCCGAGTGCTTGATTGCTGAATGAAAGTTGTGTTTTATTAATTTTCTTTTGTTCACCAATTGTTTTGTTTTGACCTTGCACTTCCCCTCCCCTGTGGTTGTAAGCCGCCCTGAGTCCCCTCAGGGAAAAGGGCGGCATATAAATCCCAATAAAACCTCAAAAAAAAAAACCTCAAACATTTGCAACCTGGTAGCAAAGGTAAGTTGATTTCACCCCTGAGTCACTGGTCTATATTGTTCACCTATTGTTCTATAACAAAGTCTCATATTGAAGAACTTACGTTTAATTTCCCTCTAGGTAATTATTATATATTCATGATTCATGAAACAATTGCCTTTCTCTAAAAGGTCTTCTAGTTCATGTGACTAAAAAATTCTATAAAAACAAGAGAAGAGGCAGAATGTGTTTTTTTCTACCTCACACAAGTTCCTCACCTTTATTTTCTGAATTTAGGTACTTTCCATCTACTAAGTTTTCCTACATTTTGAGAATCTTTAAGCTATTAGAGTTCTTCAGATGCAAATAAGGAAATTTATCAAAACCTCCTTTCAAAATTCTACAGACTTAAAACTGTAAAAAAAATCATACAGAATGTTTGCAATTTTTTGCTTTTTACAAGAAGAATTATTTCATTGAGTGGTTGCATCCCTCCCCTGGTTTCCCCTCTTAGGCATTATGGAAAGAGTCCAATAGACCTCTACTAAAGATGTATGCCTTCTGAATGCAGGACTTTTCAATAAACATTTTAGAATTAATAGAGATCAGTAATTAAGCCTTCTCAGGGGCTCTAGTGGTAAGCAAAAGTTTTATGTATTATGGCCATCAATGTGCTTTCTTTGCTTTGGCTTTGGTGTGATGAAAGAAACAATTGCTTACAATCTGCAATTGATAAAGAGTCTCAATCAAATCACACAAAGCCGAAAACAATCTACATTGTATAGATCAAATTTTGAGACAAGGCTTACTGCTTTCTAATGGAAAATGCTAGCAGCCTCCCAGGCCCATAAAATTATTTCCTGGAGAGCACAACTTTGATGGGGAGAGGGCAGATGGACATAGTGAAGGCACCTTCTGAATGCTAACATTCATTTAATAAAACCAAAGTATTAAAAGCTGACAAACTGAAAAGGAAGAGTGATCACTTAAATGGACCAGAAGCCCTTTACAGTGCAACATAATTGAAGCCTGGAGGATTGTTCCCTCTGTGCTTCTTTAAAACAGTATATGTTAGAATAGAATAACAGAGTTGGAAGACCTTGGAGATCTTCTAGTCCAACCCCCTGCTTAGGAAGGAAACCCTACACCATTTCAGACAAATGGTTATCCAACATCTTTTTAAAAACTTCCAGTGTTGGAACATTCACAACTTCTCTCCTTGATTAGTTTCCACCCATTGCTTCTTGTTCTACCCTCAGGTGCCTTGGAGAATAGTTTGACTCCCTCTTCTTTGTGGCAACCCCTGACATGTTGGAACACTGCTATCATGTCTCTCCTAGTCCTTCTTTTCATTAAACTAGTTCCAGAAGCAGTTCCTCATATGTTTTGGCCTCTAGTCCCCTAATCATCGTTGTTGCTCTTCTGACTTGTGACTGTTTTTCTCCTTTATGACCACTGCACCATCTTCATGACCAAATTTTGACATGGTCAAAATTTGCTTGGCACCTGGTATGTGTTCATGATAGTTGCAGTATCCAGGATTATGCGATCACCATTTGTCACTTTCCCAGCTGGTTTCCAACAAGCAAAGTGATGGGGAAAAGCCAAACTTGCTTAATGACTGCATGGTTCACTTAACAATTGCAGTGATTCACTTAACAACTGTGGAAAGAAAGGTCATGAAATGAGCAACTGTCTTGCTTCGCAATGGAAATTTTAGGGACAATTGTGGTTGTAAACGAAGTCTAGTTGTACAGTATATGGAAATAATCCCAGTCCCTTAAAATTGAAGTGTGCTTGCCTTGCATTCTAAACAACAAAGTATCCAACCATTTTTTTCTTGAATATTTTAAGCAAATGTTGTACAAAATCTCCCAATGCAATAAACTTAACATTGTATCCTGAAGTGTTGGAATATAAAAACTGTCTCGTTCACATAGTATGTGAAATTAGCAATGAATTTAAATGTATGAATTTAAAACTAAATTTGGAGCTATTGTTTATTCGCCAATGTTGCACTCTATTTTATACAAAATGCTTCCATATCAGAAAACACCCCTGTTTTTCTATTCTAGACACCTGTAATGACCCCAAAGGACAGCTATTTGTCTATGACCTTCTATTACAAATTCATGGCTTTATACAGAGATACAATAATATCAACACCCAACTCTGCTCACTGGGTAGTTTCAGATAACTGCTATTTGAGGAGAAGTTTTACAAGTTACTTGCAATCTTGTGACGAGTTTGCTGTTTAATCTGCTAGTTTTGCAAAAGGAGAAACTACACAGCCGTAAAAATTATTCCTGTTGCTCAATGCAGCTGTGCTGAGCTGCTTTCCTGGCACAATTTGGAAGATATTTGGTCACAGTAGATCAAATATAGATAAGAGAGCCAGTTTGCCTGGCACCAGACAAGAATTCAGGAGTTTCTAGTCCCATTTTAGGCATGAAAACCTGTTTGGATGAAATGAGGCCAGTCACTCTTTGTTTCCCTTCTTTCCTTCCTTCCTCCTTTCCTTTCTTCCTTCCTTCTTTCCTTCCTTCCCTAACTTTCTCCCCCCCCCTTTTCTCTGTTGTGGGGAGTCGGAAGGAACATTAGATCTACTCACCGCCTTAAAAATGGGGTTTTTTAAAAATGGCTTTTTAAAAAAGTGATTTCAGCTGGGATGCCTTCAGTACTCGCCCCATCTGTCCTCCCATCCTCCTTCTAAAAAGTTGCTTTAAAAAGCCAGCGATCCGCACCCCCTTCTCCAGCATTCCTGATTCAGGGGCAGAGTCCAAGACAGGTGCCTGGGCACGCCCTGTTCCCCCCTCAAGGCATCATGTTAAAGCCAAAAATGACCTCCACAGAGATGGCTCCAGGAAGGCAGGGCAGGGACAGGACGCTGGAGAGCAGCTTTCACCTACAGCCTTGGGAGGAGGGGGTGTTTGCAACCCTGCCCTGTTTGGCGCCCCTCGTTGCTTGAAATTGGGTGCTCCGTTTGGGGGGGGATGCAGGAGGTCCAAATAAGAGGCAGGCTCAGCCTCCGCTGGGATGGAGCAAGCAGAAGGGGGGGAGGAGAGGTCCTATGGGAGATGGCGACCCCCACCCCACCGTCCCTTACCTGGAAGGTGAGTCAGAAGCAGCCCCAGCTAGACCAGCAGCCACCACTTGGCGGACGCCTCCATTCCGTCCCTGACAAAAAGGGGGGGGGAGAGAAACCTGGGTGGGAGATTCCAAGCAGAGGGCACACCTCCGGTGCTGCGCACTGACACGTGGGCTTGTCCAACTGAAGGAGATGGGCGAGGGGCGTGGGAGGTGGGGAAATCTTTCCCAAGTGCCGGAAAGCATGCTTCTTTGGTCGCCCCACAGCAAGACTCAGGGGCAAGGCGGAATAAGCTTGCAGGCCAAAGGAGCTCTGTCTTTGCCTCAGGAGAGGGTCGGAGGGGCGTCCAGAGAGTCAGGACTTTTTTAAAACGCCGCGGGACGTGGGACAAATTGTTCAAAAGCGGGACTGTCCCGCCAAAAGCGGGACATCTGGTCACCTTAAGATTGCCCTCCCTTTTTATAAAAACCCTCATGAGGAGAGAAATCCACTCCCCTTATTAGCTCTTTGGTGTTTTGGTTTTCCTTTCCTTAACTTTATCCACCCATTATCTGGACTGACAGATCAACTAGTTTATTTAATTATTTCAATACGTGAGCATCTTAAAATAGTTGTTTCTCACATTCATTACCACTCTGAACAGTCTGTTCATACTTTGTACAAAAATCACATCTAGCTTTTTATTAATAAAGTACAAAGAAGGCCCCATATCAGAGGTGGTATTCTGCCGGTTCACCCCTGTTCGGGCATACCAGTAGTGGCAGCAGTGGGAGGCTCCGCCCACCTTCCCAGACATCATCATGGATGCTCTGCATATGCGCAGAAGGTTTTGTGCATGCATGGAAGGAAAGTGAGCGTGCATGCGCACTCCCCATTCCAAACCAGTAGTGAAGGTAAGAGAAAACCATTACTGCCCTGTATGTTAATTACATAGTTTATGGCTCATAAATGCCCCAGACAATTCACAAACTAGAATCTTCCAGTTTTTAAACATATGTAGGCACATGACCTATTGAAATGTGTCGGAGAAATAAAAACAAATCAGACTAAACGTAGAAATACAAAGGAAAGCAGGGAAGACCATGGCAGTCATAAGGAATGAATTACCAAGTGGGAAAGGTAGTTCCTAAATATTTTTCCTTGGTTATTTCCTCTGTATTTATCTAGGCAGACGCATCCTTCCAAAATCTGTCAACCCATCAAAAATGTCATGTTCCTCAAGACCCACAAAACAGCTAGCAGTACCATACTCAACATCCTCTGCCGCTTCTCAGAGAAACATAACCTCACCATGGCCCTACCCTTTGGGAAAAGGCCCCATCTTGGTTATCCTTATCCCTTCCAAGCGTCATATGTTGAGGAATTCAAAAGGCTGGGAAATAAGTTCAACATCATGGGCAATCATCTGAAGTTTAATTTGCATGAGGTAAGAATATAGAAGTTATTTTGTAAAGTTTCCATTTTTTAATTTCCACTTTTGTCTGTTGGAGTTAGTGCCTGCTGTAGGGGTCATTGTTGCGTGTTAATCTGTGTTGATGCTTAATTTGGAATTTGCAGAATTTATATCAAAGAATGAGGAGATTCCAAATCTTAAAAAGAAATTGACCTTGAATATACTTACAGCATCAGAAGATGCTGATGTATGACCCCAAAGAGCTGGGTGAGCTTAAACAGTTCCAAAAGTTTCTGGAACTTTACTCATGAGGAAGCTAATAAAAGGACAAACCTTATAGTCCTTTCCCCCTACTCCTCCCTTCTTTGGTATGTTCACCCGGCACTGGGATAATTAGCAAGAAGGGAATTAGCTGGCTGGGAAATTCTGGGAGTTGAAGTCCGGACATCTTCAATTTGTCAAGGTTGAGAAACACTGGCTTAGATCCTCTGATAAATGCAGCTTCAGGTTGGCAAATGGAACAGCTGTCTTAGAGATCCAAGCAGTTACTAAAACTGATTCTGCAGAATATTTGTGCAAAGCAGAGGTGGGTTCTTACCAGTTCGCACCTATTCGGTAGAACCGGTTCGTCAAATCTACCGAACCGGTTAGAAGAGGTTCCACCAGTGGACCCAGAAAGCGGGCCACACCTATAGAAGAGGTTCCAAATTTTTTTGAAACCCACCACTGGTCCTTGGATATGATTATTCAACACTATCATGCTCATATTTATAAAACTCAGTGCTTCTGTGAAAGGTAAGGATGACTACTGCATTTGTGGTGCAATCAGAACATTGGTGTGTTGAAGTTGTTTTAACGCAAACCAAAGATGCCTTTTAAAAAACAAGTTTACATCATATTCTTATGCATGCCAGTGCTGTGTGTGAGGTAATTTAAGGTGGTTCTGACAAGTGTCATTGGCATCTTCATATCTGGTCACATGGGTGGCAAGCCACTCCCATCTGGTCACATGGGTGGCAAACCACTCCCACAAAGGAGGCCACACCCACAGAGTAGGTTCAAACAATTTTTGAAACCCACCACTGGTGCAAAGCTTCAAACGCAGCTGGAAGTGATTCTTCTAAGTCAAAAGTGGCAGTGAAAGGTACAGTTAAATTGAATATTTAGAGATAGAACAACAATTCAAGGGCTGCCTGATCCTCCATCACTTGTTCGCTGTTTCGCCCGCCTGGATCACCTCGGCCTCACTCTGGCTACCTACGTCCATCCTCCCCCCGCAGGTTGCAGTGACGTCGTCAAGATAAAGTGGCTTGGAAGCGAAGGGACCTCGGAGTCCTGCCTAAGCCGTGGCGGGGTCCTCTCCCGGCCTGTTCTTCCCTCTCATTCTTCATCTTGATGATGTCACTGCAGCTGCTGGGCACGGATGGACAGAGGTAGCCAGAGCAGTGCCAAAGTGGTCTGGGCGGGCAAAAGAGAAGCAAGTAATGGAGGATCAGGCAGCCTGATCCTCACTTGCTTGCTCGCTTGCCAGGAGGCGCATAGAAGAGCACGAAGTTCAGTGGAGGCAGGAAGGTTCTTGGTGCTCTGAGAAGCCGTGAAAGTGACTGGGGAGTGCCAAGAACCTTCCTGCCTCAGCTGGACTTCGCACTCTTCTCCACACGCTCCTTGCGACTGCAATAGATGTCCAGAAGTGGCTTTTGGGGCTAATGGGGCCTGGGCTTCCAGCCTGACTGCCCCTGCCGCTTTTGGACGTGAGGAGCGCGTAAAGAAGAGCGCGAAGTCCAGCGGAGGCAGGAATGCAACAACGCCTCACCTGTCTGGAGCTGCCGAAAGCTTTAGACTCTGGTGGCAGTGCTGATTTCCTGCCACTTTGGCGTCCCTGAAAGTGACTCTGCATTCTCCCTTTCCTTTGGCCCTCCTCCCTTCAAAAGCTGTGAGGCGTTTTCTTAGTGCTGGTTGCCAAACTGGCATGGCCCCACACACGCGCCTCATCCTCCTCCCTCCTCCTCATGCCCCAAAGGCTCTTCTCCTCCTTCCCGGAGCTCAGCGGGAGCCAGGCACAAGGGATGGGAGGCTGTTTTTGAAACCACATCTTGGAAAACTTTGCCAGGAAGGGAGGTGGGGAACCAATGGGGGGATGCTCTGGAACACCTCCGTGCTTTGCTGGTGGCCACACCTCCTAGGCAGGTTCAGGGAGGTCCTAGGAGGCTGGCCACACCGCACAAGCTACTGCCCATGAGCGAGGGGGCGGGGCAGGCACTCCGTGAGGAACCTCTTCTAACCGGTTTGGTAGATTTGTGGAACCACTTCTACAGAAGAGGTTAGAAACCTACCTCTGTTGTAGAGCCAGTCATGACCCCTACATGACTCTATAGAAACCTGGCAACAGCCATTAAAATATTAAAGGACTTGCACAGGAACAAGCATCTTAATCACAAAGTTCCCCCAAATTGTATAAAATCCCATCTACCCTCAACACCAATTTGTCAGCCACCCCAGAAACATGCTGCTATCACTGTTGTTTCTGGCTACTAAATAAAGGGAGACCTCCTTTGCAAAACTTCAGCCTCCCTCCAATTTCTGTGTCTCTCTCTTGCCCTGGAATAAGAATCAGACTGGATTTAACTTCCAACAGCTCTCTGAGTTTGGTTGTTTTCTTTCAGATATTTCATTACTCAAACTAGGTAATATCATCGGTATTTTAATATTTTCTCCAAAGACCTGCCCTATATGACGAATATAAATAAGTATTTTGCTGGATCCTCATACTTACTGAATGCAAACATGATAAATTAGATCTTTCTTTACCCAAACTTTAAAGAAAGATATCAGAAACTTTCATTCTCCCCACCCCAATTACCTGTTGTTTAAAGTAGCATCCAAACTTTGAGTTATAGTTAATCTAATTTATATTAAATTAGTTAAATAAAGCATAGATATTCTGATTGGGATAATATAACCAGCTACAATTACTTAACGATGGAAGTGATTTTTTTTAAAGCATTCCTTTAAAAGGAGAATCATGAAAGCCCAAAGGAGTTTAAAACTTGTTTGTGCCATTCAAGTTTTTGTTTTCTTATGGATTCTTGTAATGACTCAATTAATATGGCTTAATTAATGTATAGTATATCTCTAAAGATATGCAAAAGCAAACACCATTTCATATTGCACCACTTTTCCCAAAATGTGTGATAGGTCAAGTAATAGGTCAATTGTATTTATTTCAGAATGCAAAATTTTTATTGATCATTCAAAAATATAGATACTTATTTTAATCTCTCTCCTCCTCTCTTTCATTTAAAAGGTCAGAAGAATAATGCCAAATAATACCTTTTATTTTTCTATCCTGAGACACCCAGCATCATTGTTTGAATCATCTTATGTATACTTCAAAAATGTTGCACCAGCATTTAAAAAATCCAAGAACGTTAATGAATTTCTATCATCTCCTTCATCATACTACAATATGGCTGAAAATGATAATATGTATGCTAAGAACAACATGTGGTTTGATTTTGGGTATAACAACAATGCAAAATACGATGAGCATTATATCCAGTCTGTCTTCCATAACATAGAAGAGATTTTTCACTTGATACTGATTGCTGATTTTTTTGATGAGTCAATGATCCTTCTGAAGGATTTTTTGTGTTGGGATCTAGATGATGTGATTTATTTCAAGATGAATGCCAGGAGCCGACATAGCATTCAGACTCTGAAGCCAGAGAATAAGGAGAAAGTGAAAGAGTGGTGTGCTTTAGATTGGGAACTTTATAAACATTTCAATAAATCATTTTGGATGAAAATTCAGGAAAGAATGGACCTCAAAACCCTGTACAAGGAAGTTGATCTGTTGCAGAAGAGACAAAGTGAACTGATGGAGTCATGCCTCTTAGAGGAAACTGCAATTGATCACAATCAAATTAAAAATAAGAATATGAAGCCTTTTCAATCAGGAAATGCTCGTATCATGGGTTACAATCTCAAACAAGATTTAGACAATACGACCCTGAACATCTGTAAAAAGATGATCATGCCAGAACTTCAATATACAGCCCATCTATACTATTCACAGTTCCCATATAAGAGAAAAAATGGTAGATGAGTTCCTTCAACAACACCATTTTTCTATACTGAGAACCAATCTCTGCAGCACTCTAGACTTCAGTTTTTCTTCACCCAAAATACTCCACATTAGCCTCAATGCCTTTTCAGAGTCAAAAATGGGATGGAAATTAGAGTCACTGTTTGTGAATACCAATCCTGAAGCTCTAATCTTACAGAAGTCTTAAGGGATAACAATTATAAAGTTACAAAAAATATCTTATGGAATCATTCTGATCAATGTCTAAATCCATTCACCATTTCAGTACTGTGGAGATATAGATTAAAGACAGATCTCTGATCATACATGAACACAACCTCCTTCCAAACAAACAGTGGGCTGGATCATATCCACAGTTCTCAAATTTTCATAGTATCTGAATTTAAAGCTGTATCTAAGACCATGAATCATAGAGGAGCAACATAACATTTTAGCAATTGTGTCCAAACCCTTAATGTATATTAATCCCCCCCACACCACAAATTATTGTTGAACTTTTGCTTTTACACATCTATTGAAAAATGTTCCATTCTCCCTTGATACTTGGTAGTACTGTGCTTAGATTCAACTTAAGCTGCATTACAGCTACAAACTTGATGGAAGATCCTGCCTTCACATTGCTCAAAGGTTTAACAAGCCTCTTTTGTAGATCCAAAAATAAAACATTTTTATTGGCTCTACATTCTTTTGTTTTGTCACTCGCATGTCCCCTTTAATTTTTGTCATTTTCTGCCAGTTTAAATATTAGTAAAGTGCCTTTTCAATCAATCTTTTGGCCTATCATTTGTAGTTCCTTTCCTTTCCTACTTTTTCTTGTCAGATAAAATTTACTCCACATCTTTCATTCTCTCATTGACATATTTGGACACTGTCCATCCATAGAATCAGACAACTTTATTGACACTATTGATATTGTAACTATTAGTTTCTGGCTCCATTCTTCAAAGATCTTCTTTAATATTTTCAATGTTATGACTTTTTTGTCATTTGTAAGTCCTGATTAACTGACCCCAAAAGTTGGCTTGTAATTTTTTTTTCCTTCAACAAAAAATGTTTAATCCCCTCTAACGTTCAATTTCTAAAACCAGAAAGTTGTTTATCTTTGGGATGAATTGAGAGAGCCAAAATAACTTCCCACGAGAAACTGTTTTATAGCTAATTTTAAAATCTTATACTTACTGTCAATATTTCAAATTTACCTTAACAGTTAAAGCAATTTTTAAAATCAAATCTTAGCTTTTTTGCAGTTTATTTCAAAATATTTAAGTTCTTAAATTTGTAATTAATTTCTGTTTTGTTCAAAGTTGAAGCTAAACTCATCCAGTGACTTTTTAAGCTTGTCATTCTAATAACTTTAATATGGTTATTGGCAATTTCTGAAAATGAGGCTTGCAAACCTAGTGAACTTTACAAGTCTTTACTTTAATTGAGACCAAAATGGCTAATCCCTTCATCTCCTGATGCTCAAACCCATGGAAGAAACTGCCATTCCATGGTCTCCTTGTGAGGACAGCCATCTGGAATACATCTGGGTAATCTCCCATCTTCTCATTAACTGGAAAAATTAGAGGACTTTGCTATGACCAACTGCATTTTCATGGAGGTGTCTTCAGTTCACTATGCCTCCCATGGAAGTTGAATAAAAATATCAATAGATCAGCTAGAAGCTAAAACAAGTTTTTATTACGCTGTGGTTTGCCTTTTTTGCTTTTTTAGTTGTAGGGCAACTTACCAAGCAGTTAAACCTATTATTGTGCCCCTAACTCCTTTTTGTCATATAAAGAAACATGCTACTTAGATGTTTTGGGGGTTGTGTGTATCATAAATGTCAAAGAAGGTAACTGCCTTGAATGGATGTTCCCCATCAATACAGATAACAGAGACATATTAAGACTTTGTAAAAATTGCCAGCAGGGCCCCCAAAGTCATCGAATTACCAGTGGATCCTTTTGCTTCAAGTGCAACTCTGTCTATGAAGATCAATATTTCTCAACCTCAGCAACTTTAAGATGTGCGGACTTCAATTCCCAGAATTCCCCAGCTGGCTTAATTGCTGTTGTACAATTAAGCCCCCGTTCCAATAAAGTTAACTTTGGAGTATTGTAAAGGAATGTAGAGATAGAAGATACAAAAGGACCATTAAGGAGTAACTTGCAAAAAAGATGACATAACCCAGAGATAGAAACAAGAATGAGAAAGAAATTCAAAATAACCTTGCCTTGATTTTATTCCATGTAAGATGGCACCAGTGGTGGGTTGCAGGCAGTACACCCCCGTACGGGCGTACTGGAGCCAGCCCGGAGCACCGGATACCATTCTGGTACTGTGCTCTGGAGGCCCACCTGCCTGCCTGACTTCCTTACCTGTTTTTTAATGCTTCCGTGCTTCCGCGAAAGTGCATGGCACATACAGCGGCTGCGCGATGCTCCGCAGAGCATCTGGAGCATCGCATACGTTCGTGGAGGCTCTAAGACGCATGCGTGCGCTGTGCATGTCCATGTGGACACTGCCAGGCCCGTTCCAACTGTATCAGTTGGAATGGGATCCAGAACCCACCACTGGATGGCACACAAAGAAACTCAGATAGACTTTCAAGATTTTGTTACAATATCTAACAATATAAATAGCACTCTGGAATCCCTGTAGTGTCTGTTTCTTGACACTACATGATAGAGAGGTACAGGCAGGGGTGAAATGTTACCAGTTTGCCTTGCTTTGCCTGAACCAGAAGTAAAAAATGCTACCGGTTTGCTCGAACCAGTAGTAAAAAAATGCTACTTGTTCAGGCGAACCGGTAGTTACGAGGATCAGCTGTGTGACAATCAGCCGTGTCATGTGATTTATATTCATTAGAAATAGAGTGGCACAGCTGATTATCAGACAGCTAATTGTAGGAACTTTTTTTTTTACTTTTTAAAGTATTTTTTTAGTACCGGTTTGGCCTTCGGGGAATCATCCTGAAGGCTCTGGAGGGGGAAAAACAGCCCTACGGACAAACTGGAAGTGACTTCTGGTTTGGCCGTAAGACTGTTTCTCAACCTCTGGAGCTTTCAAGGAAGCCTCCTGAAGGCTCCGAGGGCAAGAAACAGCCTTACGGCGAACTTCTGCTTTGTCTGTAGGGCCGTTTTTCACCCTCCAGAGCTTTCAGGAGGCTTCCCTGAAGGCTCCAGAGGGCAAAAACTGGCCCTACGAGCAAACTGGAAGTCCGTTCCTGAACTTCCAGTTTTCCCGTAGGGCCGGTGTTTTGTGCTCTGGAGGTTTCAGGGGAAGGGAAAGGTGAAAGAAGCACACCAAAAACACATGCCTGGGGTGTGATGATTGTTGTGGGTGTGGCATGCCCGTGCATGACACCCACTCTGCACTCCCCCCACTTTTGGTACGTGAGCCAAAAAAGGTTCGCCATCACTGACCTATACTATATTTCAGTGATAGCTAACCTTTTTCGGATCACATGCCAAAAGCAGGGGGAGTGCAGGGGGGTCCACACTCATAATGCTGTGCTCATGACACACACACACACCACATGCATACGCGTGCAACCCCACCCTCCCCCCACTTTTGGCCTGTGATGGGACCCATGCTTTCCTAGAAAGCCTCTGGAGCCTGGGGAGTGTGAAAACAGCCTCCCCCCCCCCGAGGCCCTCAGGAGGCTGCAGGAGGCTTCCCTGAAGGTTCCAGAGGGCGAAAAGCAGCTGTACGGGCAACTCGATAGTTCGGGAACAGTGACTTCTGGTTTGCCTGTAGGTCCATTTTTTGCCCTCGGGAGCCTTCAGGGAAGTCTCCTGAATGCTCCAGAGGGCGAAAAATGGCCCTATGGACAAAATGGAAGTCAAAGTTCCCAAACTTCCAGGTTGTTCATACAGCCGTTTTTCACACTTCAGAGTCTTCAGGAGGCTTCCCTGAAGCCTCCAGAGGGTGAAAAATGTCCAAAAAAGAAGGCCAAACTCAGCTGGGCAATGCACGCATGTGCTCTGGAGCTGACAGGGCAATGCCTCGCATGCCCTAACAAATGGCTCCATGTGCCACCTGCAGCATGCAGGCCAGGGTTCGTCATCATGGCTATATATTATACATATATACATACATACATACATACATACATACATACATACATACATACATACATACATACATACGTGTTTTATTTGTGCTGATAAATAAATGAGAGCTAAATAGCTTGAAATAGATCTATACTAGTCTCCCTTTATTTATTTATCAGCACAAATAAAACACAAATATAACAAAGGCAACAGTAAAAATATTGGGTTTCTGTCGTGATGGACTCTTGTGACGAGCCGATTGACAGATGATGGAAGCAGTTAGCTTCCTCCCATAATTGGGGCTTACCAGGGGTTGTGACACTAAATATATACATATACATATACATATACATATACATATACATATACATATACATATACATATACATATACATATACATATACATATACATATACATATACATATACATATACATATACATATACATATACATATACATATACATATACATATACATATACATATACATATACATATACATATACATATACATATACATATATAGAGAGAGAGAGAGGGAGAGAGAGAGAGAGAGAGAGAGAGAGAGACATACATACATACTATAAGGCAAGATAGTGTAACTATAGGAAAAGTCAATGATGTTTGAAAGCTCATATGTATGTTTTATAATTTGTGTTTATACAGTACACATGTCACAAACTACTCTGTAACACTAAAATGCAAGCGAGGTAGGAGGATACCCTTCCATTATCACATCCATATTATTAACTATTTTGATATTTCTCATTTTGAAGAGTTAACATGACAAAGTATTGATGGAACCAGTTATTGCCTAATTTACATAACACCCAGGATATGCCCAGTATTTTTGGTGAAAAACAGAATTGTAGGATAGGAGACTGTCTAGAGCCCATAAGAAAGGAAACATGATTACATCAGCCCTAAATGGCTAATAGATGCCAAGCTGACTTTATCTACTATGACTTTGCTGATGATGGAAATAGCAGCTAATGACATCAAAATTCACATAACTTACTATTTGATTATGCTGGCTCAATGGGGAGAATGCTAGCTTCATAGTAGTATAGCTAAGGGCATCCTCAGTTTGTCTTGCACATGGGTTGGGTTTTATGAGTAGGACAATATGCTGCAGACCTTGCAAAAAAAGTTGATGCCAGGTACATTTGTATTATAATTAGGTGAAAATGGATAAACAGAGTTAGATAACAGGTCAATCATACTCAGAGTGTCACAATCTCTTGTTTGAAAATTAGAGAGTGGACCATCTTTGTTCATGATCACCCAAAATTCACTTCCAGTTATGGAGCTTTCTATCAAATTATGTTTCAACTATGTAAATATGGTCTGGAAATGAAGGTCTCAATTAGTAAATAAGTAAATAAATAAATGGGGAAATTATAGCAATTAACATCTACTCATGGAAAATGCTGGTTCTATCCTCACTGAACTCTTGACAATGAAGTCTTTGTCTGCTGTTGCTGATCAAGCTTCTAAATACTGCCTCGGTGCTTTCTCTGTAACATCTAGTAAAGTCATTGAATCAAAGGGAGAGGAAAACGCAGGGCGGGAGAGCAGGCTTGAGAGTTAAAACACAACAAATAAGGTGTCACCAAACAGAGGAAAGTGCTGAGACTGTATTGGTTAGAAAGCATCCTTTGTACATGAGTGCACATGTAATTCAAATGACTACTGATCCATTTAAAGAACAACTAGTGGATTTAGTGGTAACAGAGATAGTGCACAACCAGAAAAAGAACAAGGTTTGTAGTCTCATGCTCTCTTTGATCTGTCAGTTTCCCTATGTGTCTTCCCTTTTGACTTTGTACTTTGTCGCTGTAATTTTAATTTGCTTCCTCTGTTTCATTTTCCTATACAATATTCTCTTCCTTTGAAGGTGGGCGGGATGGGGAGAGAATGCTGCATGGAGTCACAGCACATCTGGTATTTTGGAATTAATTTCTCATCAGTTCTGGCTAAACTGGACCATATCAACAGATTATGGAAGTTCTGGTTCAAAGCATCTGAAGGGCATCAGATTGCCTGCACCTGGTCCTCTTATTCTTGTTCTGTTTCCCTCAAGAACCCATAAAACAGTGTACAATCTAAAAGCTCTCCAGATTTCATTTCTTTGGGAAGGTCATGGGAGATGAATTATTGTAATCCTTGAATTTATTTACCAAAGTATAGGCTGAATGAAAATTTAAATGCTCTTAAGATCAATATTCATGATTCATGCAGATTGACGGAGCTATTTCTACTTGAGGGATTTTCCAAAGCTTACAATACAATTTTTCTGCTTCCTTTTCTTTCTCCCTTTCCATGACTAATATTGTGGTTATAATCCTATCCTTAACTTACAAGGGATGAGATATACATTAATATTTTATTGCTAAAACATTTCATTTCCTTCCCAGAATATTTCCTTTCCATATATTTGCTTAAATAAAATATGTGTGTGGCGTGCTTTGCCAATGACTATTAAGAACATTTCTGAAAACGCTTAAATCAATTAATCCATCCTGGTCAATGTTTCAGTAGCAGTGATTATAGTGATGCATGTGATATATGTGAGTGCCATTGTTATCTATTTTTAATGTAATCAGGGATGAATGAGAAGGATGTCCTCCCCCTTGCATATTTGATCAGAGGTTCTCTAGTTACAGTCAAAATGCATTCACAGATAGGATGATTATTAAGATAGTTGAAGTCTGCAATATAGACGCACCTGGCATCCAAATTCTCTGCTCAGCGCTTTGGATATTCTTCTTGAATTGTAGCTGCAATGGGCACTCACCATTTTCCTGGCCGAACTGTCTTATTTGAAAAAGAAACAAGTGGAATGGCGTACCGAGTGCCAGCCTTACTCTATATCCCATCTGTAGCCAAACTCTTGGCTTTTGCAGAACAGCGGCTTAGTGTGGATGATGCTGATGCCAATTTGCTGGTGCTAAGAAGGGGTACTTTCTACATGAACTCTGTGCAGGTAAGACAAAGCAAACACAACTTTCCCCAAACTTGGATAGTAGAACTAGATATTAGGGACAAAATCAGGAGGGTGCCTCTTATGAATATCTGTCTCCATACTGCTACTTCTTCTGAGCACTTCGTTAATCTGTTATTGTGCTGGGATGACAAAGGGAGAATCTAGGACTTGGTCCCAACCTACAGGGATAATAGCAGTTGGAAAGGTCTATAGGTCCTAAAGGTCATTATTTGTTTTAATTTAGTCTTCATTGCTTGATAATAGAGCCCGTCCACATACACAACGGCTAGTTATTACATGCTTTCACATCCTGCACTTGATAATCTTTTCAGGCTCAACAGCCTTGTGCCATGCACAACGGGTGGATCCTCAAAAAATAATCAAAAGATGACCAAAATCTCACCCTTCCCAAAAGATTGAACTGCTGCAAAATTGTACTAAGAAAACCATGCATTTAAGCAAAAACTGTAAAAGTAGTCCTCGACTTATGACCATAATTGAGCCCAGTGTTTCTGTTGCTCAGTGAAACATTTGTTCTGTGAATCTGTCCCATTTTATGACCTTTCTTGCCACAGTTGTTAAGTGAATCACTGTGGTTGTTAAGTGAATAACACAGCTGATAAGTGAATCTGGTTTCCCTATTGACTTTGCTTGTCAGAAGTTTACAATAGGGGGATCATGGACCCCGAGATGCTGCAACCATCATAAATGTGAATCAGTTGCCAAGCAAGTGAATTTTGATCATGTGGCCATGTGGAGGCTGCAATGGTTGTGTGAAAAACAGCCATAAGTCAATTTTTTTCAGTCCTGTTGTAACTTTGAACAGTCGCTAAGTGAACCGTTGTAAGTTGAGGACCACCTGTATTGAGGAAATCATGCATTTAAGCAGACTATTGTTATTTCAGGCTCCTTCTCCTCATTGGTAAATGATCTACGGTCCTTCCATGTCAGAGTTACTAAATGAATGTTTTGTTTTTTTCATTCTTAAAAGAGCTTACTACCTCATTCTCATTCTCCTCCACCTGTGTTAACTTAACACCCTGTCAGCTGCTTTTTTTGTTGATGGCAGGAGGACAAAGAAGACTGTTCCAGTAAATCCCACCAACTGTTGAGCCATTATTAGGTGATGCTTGACCGCTCAGCATTCTTAGAGGTCTATTTATCTGGCTTACCATTTGGAAGATGAAGCTTTTAGGTTTATAAGCAAAGGGGAATAGAATAGAATAGAATTCAAGGATGATATTTCTGTCTAATAAGTTAGTAAAAAGCATGTACAGAATATGTTCTTCTGGAAAAAAATCAGAGGAGACAAAAAACCCTTGACCCAGGAATATAAGCATATTCTCATGGTCGCAACCAATTATGAGATATTTATGACGGCAATATTACTCTGTTTATCACAAATCATTTTGTAGGTAATTACCTAATTATTAACATGCATAGTTATTATTAGGTGAGTAAAAGGCACTTATAGGATGGTTTTTAATATACATTTTGAAATCTTACCTAACATAAATCTCATTTAGGATATCTTGAGGCTCCTTGCCGTACCTTAACTCACCAACTGTGAATGTTAAATAAAAGATAGCAGAATTATAGGTTAATGGGGTCCCATCTCAAAATAAGCAACATAAAAGTTCTAGCTAAATAAGAAAGATAAATCTGGGGTTCCTAAGTTCTTTGGGTGTCTTTTTTTTTTGCCAGTGGGAAGATATGCAAACCATTGAAACAGCAACACTGATGCACCATCGCTCTATGAACCCTTGCCCCATCTATGATGAAGCCACTGGCATGGTTTTCCTATTTTTCATTGCTGTGTTGGGCAGGACTTCTGAAATCTTCCAAATTGTCACAGGTCAAAATGCTGCTCGCCTCTGCTATGTGTTTAGTTCCGACCAAGGCATCAGCTGGAGTCATGTGACTGATCTCACTAAGGAAGTCATTGGCACATCCATCCAAGGTACAGATATTTAATAGTACCTAAAAAAAAGAGAGAGCAAAGATGAGATAGGGGTATGCTATCAAAGAACAACAAAAACACCAAAGAATCTTGTTGCATTCATATACTTACTCAAGGGTGAGCTTCAAAATTTTTAGCAAGGGGTTCTCTGCCAGTTGCTGGGTGGGTGTGGCCATGGTAGACATTTTTGCCATCCCTGGGCTTCCTGCTTTCCTTGAGCTTCTGTGAGTGCGAAAATGGCATCCCCAGGCTTCAAAGGCCCTCTGGAGGCCAGAAACAGGCCCATTTCTGGCCTTCCCAAACTTCCGGTTGGCTCATTTTTCAGCCTCTACGCACACCCTTCACTTAACTGCATCCAAAACAGGCCACGTGGGGACTCCCGGAAGGGGAGGGCTGGGGTAGGTAGGGCCAGCCAGGAGTGAGATTTGGGGGTTCTCCGAACTGGACAGAATTTTAGCTAGAGGTTCTCCTGCGCCCCTGTGAGCCCCCAGGAGCTCAACCCTGCATTTATTGTTCAATTTTATCAAGATTTTAGTTACCTTCTTTTAGGCTTGCATCAAGGAAAGCGTTTCTGTCCCATTGAGCAGAATGGATTAACCAGGTTACAGTTAGGACGTCATTTTTCTGTTCATTTTACATACTGGATAGATAATTGTCGCGAACTATCCTTTTTATTCTGTTAAAGACAAAAGCATGTTGGGGGGAAAATGGGTAAGGGAGATTGGGAGTCTGTCCATCTCTGTCAAATAGCAAACTAATTCTCTGAAAGCAGAACAGAGTGGAACCATATTTGGTGATAGTGGAAGTCATTAAAAGAAAGGCCAGAGGCCACAAAGATAAAAACCCCAGAAATAATTCTTCCAATAAATCCACATGGGAGAGGCAGTTGTGTTCCATCTTCTCCATAATTATCCCCCTTACTCCAGAGAACATGACCCAGAGTGGACTGTTATTAAGAAGCCAGAGAGAATTTCAAAGCAGGAGGTGTTTGTCATCTTATCATATATGACTGCTTCCTGACTTTTGTGTTCCCAACTCTTCCCTTTTGTCTCTATAAATGACCCATCTGTCAGTTAAAATTATCATGGACTACATATCTGAAGTGTACAACCTTTAGTCACATTGTGCCCCCAAACTGCTTTTCTGCAACACTAGAACCTTTTCTAACTATACTACAAATTCAGTGATACTGAATTTGCCAATTTGAAGCAGGAAACAACATGCACATGAATACAAATTATCTTGTGAGTGCTGAAATAGCTTTAGCAAAATTTGAGAAGTAAAACAGTTAATATATTTAAACCTTAAACTTTATCCGCATGCACAAGGCAGTCCAACATATTTTGTAAAATTGCAAATACAGCTTGACATTAACCTGCCCATTATAACCTTAAGTGTGGTTCTTGGGCTCTGAAAGGTGTGATTTAGCAGATAAAATGTGACTGTTCAATTCCGCTTATGAATTCTTTACCATTATATGTCTATCATGAAAATGTCACAAGTCTCTTGATTTTAAGTTCTTCTTTCCTTCTAGACTGGGCTACCTTTGCCCTTGGTCCTGGGCATGGCATTCAGCTCAAGTCAGGGCGTCTGCTCTTGCCTGCCTATACTTATTATATTGACTGCAAAAAATGCTTTGGGAAACTCTGCAAAACAACCCCACATGCATTTGCTTTCCACAGTGATGATCATGGGAAGAGCTGGTTCTTTGGTGAGTTTGTCCCCAATCTGAAGACTGTTGAGTGCCAGATGGTGTCAGTGGATGAGGAGGATGGAAGCCATGTCCTCCTCTGCAATGCTAGGAGTCCTCTGGGCTTCCGGGTTCAGGCACTCAGCACAGATGATGGGGCAGTATTCCACTCAGGGCAGCTGGTACCACAACTGGTAGAGCCTCCTCATGGTTGTCATGGAAGTATCATTGGATTCCCAGCTCTACTTTACTGCATGCATCATGACATCCAAATGTCCCAGAGAAAAGCGTGTCCTGTTAAAGGGCCAAGCCTCTCATTGCAGCCTGGAACATGTGAGAAGACCTGTTTTTGTCCGGCATGGCTTACTACTACTTCTCTGTGCAATCATTATTTATGCTACCAGCAGCTGGAAAGGCTTATATCAATTTCTAGTGGCCACCTCAATAGTGCTCTGAGTCCCATGTCTTGGAATATGACATGTACTGATCAACATCACAACAATGCTGAAACAGTTTCCAAATCAGATACACATTTTGAAATCCCAACATGGGTTCTGTACTCCCATCCAACAAGCTCCACATCGCGAGACAACCTGGGAATATACCTCAACATATTTCCTAGAGATGTTGACAGCTGGTCTAAACCCTGGATTATTTATGAAGGGCCCAGTGCTTACTCAGACTTGGCCTACATTGAGTTGCCTTACTCAGAGTTCTCAGCAACTGGGATCCCAGCATTTGCCTGTCTGTATGAGAATGGGATGCAATCCCCATACGAGCAAATATCCTTTAGCATGTTTACATTGCATGAAGTTCTTCAGAACATTCCTCTAATAACTTCTTCCCCAAGTCAGAAGCAATCCTCAAAGGGTAAAAACAGAAAGGGGGAAAATTGTGCCATCATTTAAATGGAGAGATAACCTATGGTAGATACTTTTAAATTTCACTCATCCTATGATAAGTATTGGGAAATGTATTTTGAATACAATTGTGTACATATTATGTGCAGAGTAGAATTGGATTGCAAAACCTAGATACATTAATGCAAGATGCATGTAATTACAAGTCATATTTGCTTTGGCCTTGCTAGGAGATTGAGAGTTTAGGTCATTTATAGAAATATTCCAGAATATGTTTCAGGATGGCAGCTTAGCTAAAACACCCTACTAAATAGAAGAAGGGATACATCTATTTACAGTGCAGATTCTGGTTTCCTTTCCTTTCCTCTCTAAAGTTGTGAGGTATTTTATTATTATTATTTTCTTGACACCAAAACATAGTATCGTGTTTTCTTTCCATATACAAAGAAATGCATCACACTACACTACTGTGGCTTTAAGTTAGAGAAGAGTTAGAGAACAATTAGTGGAACAGCTTATTTCCAGAAATTGTGAGTATTCCATCACTGGACGTTTTAAAGAAGAGATTGGACAACTATTTGTCTGGAATGATATGAAGTTTCCTGCTCAAGCAGTGAGTTGGACTAGAAGACCACCCTTCCAACTCTGTTATTCTGTTATTAAGGAGAATAATACCCATTACCCCTCTACCCCCATAGAAGGGGAAACATATCTTCCAAGGTAATCTCTTAAAGGTATCTGGCATGGTGGCCAGAACTGAGCAGGATTAGTCTTGCCAAATCACTTTCATTTTTTTAAATGGTTTTGTAGGAGATGACCAGGTTGAGCTCAAAGGAGGAGTCAAACTTTGTGCCCACAAGAGATCTAAGTGCAGCCCTCCTTGAATGCCTTAATTCCCATTCATTTCCTTTAACTGCTAGTAGCTCAGATTCTTGTAGAGAGCTTAAGTGTGCAATAAAACTTCATACTAATTTGAACTGCCAGAATTGCCTGATTTCCCCAGCGCTTAAAAGAGTGGGTCTTAAGACAGTAGACACCACCCATCTCCAGCATCTCCTTTGTATTTTTCCTACAAATGTTAGGGCACATTTACTTCAATGGAGCATGTAAAGCATGAGTGTCCAAACTTTTGGCTTGCCTGGGGTTAACTGAGTGAGGAAGAACTATCTATTTATATAAAATATAATATATATATAAATCACATTATAATGTTAAAAGTTTAAGAGCTTGTAGGACTGTATTACTAGTTATCCAGAACAGCATGCAGTCCCATAGGTTGGACATGTCTGCTGTAAAGGATATGAAGGGGTTTGTGACCACATTATAACAATACAGATTGAGGTAACATTTCAACAACATTGCCTGGCATGAAATATGGCCGGAAACGTCATGACATACATAAAACACAAGTACAGTTTTGATTGTACTGCTATAGCCATCATCTTGATGTTTTTGAATACATTCTGTGGACAATCCTGGATAAATCTTCTAAAGGGCCAAGTGAAGCAAAATTGAACTGTTTGACATTTTCTTGTATCAGCATTTTTGTCTGTGTACCTGATTCTTATTAGAGCCAGAATTGACTGTGCTCTACAGCTAGTCTGCAGTAACTAGTGACAAAAAACACCTAGTCAGTTTCATCCGGTTATCTCCAGAATTATTGATGGGTGGTGTGGTGGAGTATGTTATTGCAATGTATGATTAGATTTATTCATTACTTTAAGATTTATTATTAGTAGGTCATTTGTGAGAGTCCAGTTATCTCTTATTAAATTAATGATGATTAAGCAAATAATGGGGTAGAATGATGAGAAAATGTTTACATGAATTTATTTTGTGCAAACCTCCCCTCCCCCATTTTTTTGCCATGCTCATTCTATTCAATAGCAGTCACATCTCTTGCAGGTCAATATTTGTGGGCCACTTGCCCAGCTCACAGATACTCATTAATGTTGCGGGCAGCACATATCTTCATAGCAGAGTCCTCCTCTCATTTACAGTCTTCTGGGACAGCTGAACTTAGTCCAGATGTGCCATCTGGAAAGCTGCTTTTTCCCCCTCCTCTGGAATACAGACTCCCACCTGAACTTTTTAGCATGCATCAAAGAACAAATTTTGGAGGTGGCTGATCTACTGGGCTCCATTTGGTCCTCTGACTGCAGTGCTCCCCCCTTCCCTCTGACTGGAGGACTCTGGATCACCATGGCCAGAGAGAAGAGGTTCCCCTTTGGCACAACTGGTCTTTTCTTTGGGCGTATGTTGTATGAAAGCCATATATATGGCTTTCCCTTTCAGTCCTTGTATGCCATTTTGAGATGGTGGTTGATATAGATCCAGCTCATGAAATCCCAAACCTGAGTGATTTTTGCAGAGGAGCAATAGGGTTGCTGTTTGGGTGATCAGAACTGGGGTGGAGCAGGACTCTCTGAGATTAGGTGGCTTGAGGGGAAGGAAGAGGACTGATGCTCCCTTTCTCATCATTTGTTTCCAAGTCATTTGGAGCCAAAGAAAGAGATGCAATCCTATCCACTACCACATCATATTCTCCCACTTCAAGAATGGAAGGCAAGTATGTGCTTTAGGGCTGCACCTTCTGACGTATGGCTATTTCAAGGAGGAGAATTAGAGCAAACACCCTATATAGGAATGAGATCAGGGGATGCAAAGTTCTAGAGTGATTACAACAAGAAGGTGCTCTGCCCAAGCCTGGTTAAACCCTACCATCCCCCCACCTGTATGTGCTTTCCTTCTTTACCTGTACAATGTATATATAGATGTGTATTTCAAGCTTTTCTTCTGTTCAGGGTCTGAGAACAGTTATTTCTCTCAAAGAGAAATAAATAACTTGCTATTGGCCTTGCTATTGCTTCCCTCGACACATTTCTCTGCCTAAAGTGGTATTGTCAACCTTTCCTCCTTGAAAGGCTTATATCACAATTAACAAGGATGTTTTAAAAAGAAAAGAAAAGCTGCCACTTAACAATTATCTACTCCGGATGAATAATGGTTTCTGGCTTTTCAAATATAAAGAATAAGTGAGGAGCACTGACGTTGAAAAATGTACATGCACCTGGAAAAGTTTGAGTCACATACTTAAGTTATGGAGGAAATTATTTCTGAAGAAATGTTGCAAAAATAAAATATCTTTATTTGATATTATTTAAGCACATAGATTTTCAACAATTTCCATTAATAAGAGGACCTATTATGGAGACAATAAAAACAAAATATGTTGATAATGTGGACACCACTTTTGATGCCATTCGAAAAACGTGGAGGAAGATTGTGCAGATCAAAGTAGTGTTCTCTCTTGAAAATAATAACATTCTTTTCAATCTACTCTTCTAGGGGAAGGATTGTTTGTTAGATTTATGTAGCCACCCACCCACCCAGACATGACTCTGAGTGGCTGAAGCCCAAGATCACATAATGTAGGCCAATATTTATCATCCTTGGCAGGACAGAGAACAGTGCTGGCTAGGGAATTCTGGGAGTTGTCTCTATACAGCAGTGTTTCTCAACCTTGGCAACTTGAAGATGTCCGGACTTCAACTCCCAGAATTCCCCAGCCAGCATTCGCTGGCTGGGGAATTCTGGGAATTGAAGTCCAGACATCTTCAAGTTGCCAAGGTTGAGAAACACTGCTATACAGTATCTAAAGCTGCCAAGGTTAAAATCCTTGCTCCCTAGCAGCATTTCTTTTCAGCTACTGCAATGCCAGTAAGTATTTTAAAAGGCTATGAATATAGTTACAGTATCTGATGATCTCTGTACAATTTCACTAGGCCTGAAGGGATAACTGGCACAGCAAGAAAGATCGGGGCAAAATGATGAAAGCAGTGTCATGATATCATGATGCAAGCCAACCCTTTTTTTTGTGTGTGTGTTGGGACACCACACACAAGTACAAAAGGGTAATGCTTTCAGTGCTGCTTTTTCTGACAAAAACATGCTCCTGCCAATATTGGAAGAGTAGCATTTAAAATACATAAAATACTGAAAGATTCAGGAGAATGTGCTGCCAAGCCACCATCTGAAGGACTCTTTCAACTGTATTTTTAACCATTCAAATGAAAGAAAAACATGGCAGCCTGTCTTGCCAGTTTTGACTGTTTGTGCTTTCGGGTGGTTTCTAAGCTTGCTATGGGGTGGATGGGGTGAAGAGAGATAAAGGATTAGAAAGGAAATGGCACCTGGGACTATTTAGCCCTCTCCTTCATCAGAGAATTGACAGATGTACTGCTTAGTTTCCCATATCCCAAGCATGCACATACATATACATGAAGGTACTATTCAAATATCAGGCATGAAAATTCAACATGTTGTACCATACTGACCTGGTTTCCTTGGGAAATATTTTGCTGTGGTTGGTAATAAAAGATATTTTGGACTATGTCCCACTCAATGTCTGACATTAGCTATTCCAGCTTGGGTTCTAATTATTGAAATAGCTAGAGGATTCTGTGTTGCCCATTCCTGTTTTAAAAATGTCTATCCTTTCTCAGATTAATGGTCTTGGTCACCACTTTTCATTTGCTAGTCTGGGCAAAAATGCCATGAATTCAGGCCAAAGTTGTTCCCCAGGCTTTGGCCTTCTAGAGGTTGGGGACCACCTATGAGGTAGAAAGTAGACCTTCAAATCAAGGGATCTGCCTTAATTAGAATTTGGAGCAAGCATTTTCCATTCAGGCCTCCTGTCTGTGCTATACCTCTCTTATCTCAGAAAAATCACTGTAATTTCTGGCTTATGTCTCATTCACTCACTTCTTAGAATTAAAAACATTTAGCATAACAGTTAAGGGTTTCTTGTAAACAGAAACACAAATAAATATGTGCATAAATATACACCACAGTACCACATTATACTAATTATAAACTCATTATGATTATTATATCGAAGTCAGCTTCCTAGCTCTCTAGCTCTGTGAGAATGTTTATAGTGATAGCAGTTTCAGTCTCTATGGCCTGATAGTGACTGCTACAAATTAGTTCTATTAGTTTTTCTGTGATGCCCTGGAGGGTTGGCAATGGGAGATCACTATTGGGGTGGGGGGAGGGAGTCAACATCTTCTCTGTTCTTACATGACAGTGCAAGAACCAGCTATGTATGCAGGGTGAAGTGACAAAAGATATAGTTGTAAATCAAGTTATCACATATCTTTGTAATCTGATCTGTACAAATGAACTGAAGGTTAAAAACACTTCCGAAAGTTGCCTATTTCTTCTGTTCACATAAGCCACAGACACATCCAAAACAGCCATTGATAATTTGGAGAGCAGCCAGGACCATTTCAACCATGCTGACGACTAGGAGGGAAGAGAAGAAATACACATTCCAGCCAACAATATTCTGTGGCTTGATGCAAACTGAATTCCAAAGGGAAGGATCATACAGGTAATTCTGAACCCTTAAAAGAAGCAGATTTTAAGTAAGTTGTAGAATTTTTTTTCTAAAGCAAAGTTACGAGGGGAGGGGAAGAATCCTTAATGAATAGTATTTTTCTGTATACATTTCTAAAATACTAAAACTTTATTAGCCTACTAAATGTCCAGCACTTTGACTACTTCTATTGTCAACTAATCTGTTTCTTCCAGTGGTGAAATTCATTTTTTTTTTTACTACCAGTTTTGTGGGCATGGCTTGGTGGGCGTGGCAGGGGAAGGATATTGCAAAATCTCCATTCCCACCCCACAACCAGAAATGGTATTTGCTGGCTGTCTGAACTACTCAAATTTTCCGCTACTGGTTCTCCAGAACCTGTCAGAATCTGCTGAATTTCATCCTTGATTCCTTCCTAATTGCATTGCCTCATAGATATCTCTCTGCATTGACTTAGTAAGTTTGGCACAATAAATTTGAACCAAATATAATAATAGCACTGATTTACTGCCTTTATTTAGGGTTCTTTTAAATGTTCTTTAAAACTTTTTCCATTTTCCATATTCCACTTCAATTGACCCTCCACCTCATCCTTCTCCCCACTTGTACCCCCCAGCTATATCATGGCCACCACTTCAAGAATGCTACCAGTATGGCTAAAATTTGGGGAATACTCTATTCTAAAACCTCAGGATAGTGCTGGATTGAAGTAAGCTGTCCCACGCAGATCTTCTATTTAAGTACTTGTCACTCATTTTTAATAAAAAACATGAGCCATTTCTAACGTGAAAATCTACCTGTAGACGAATTTGTCTGAAAACCTGAGTTCATATATTCTGTCTCTTCAGGCAATTATACACAAAGTGTCACCCCACAAAGCAAACTTTTGCAAGGAATGGTTTTCTGAACCTACCTAAAGGCTATCTGCAAGTTTGAATTATTTAAGCAAAGCTGCATCTAAAACAATATGTGCTAAGCAATATTTTAAGCTGGCCCATGAACTTCAGTCACCTTACCCATGATTGAAAACAGGGTAGTCCATTTCAAGAAACGGGTAGCCCCACTGTTGCACCTTGTTGTGATTGAGGGTGGAATTATAGAGACACAGAGGTCCCTCCGTCAAGCCTGAACCAGACAAAATAAAACAGGTCGCTGATCCCAGGAGAGCCAATCCTGATAGCAGAATGGAAAGAAACATCTGTAGGCAAAAGAGGCACAGAAATTAACTTCAAATATACAAGACAATTTATATTATTACCTTCAGAGCTGTGAAGCGGTAAGATGGAGACTGGCTCTACAACATTTCAAGAAAAAAATAAATATGAAACCTGTTACATTTCAGGTGCCATTTTTTTCTCAGCTTCAACTGCTCCTGACAGGGGAGCAGAATGGAGAGAGAACATACTGTGTAGATTTAGATTTGAATTAGAGGAGGGATGTAGGAAACAGTTATAGATGGTGCTGATTTAGATTCATTTTTTTAAAAAAAAAACCTTCCTTGACAACAGGAGACTGTTAGCAGTGGAAGCAATTGCTGAGGATAGCATCAGGCTTTTCCCTTGTATGTACTTAAGGAGAGGGTAAATAGCCACTTATGGGGATGCTCTGCTTTGGATTCTTCTGCTGAATTGAGGATTGGACCTGAGCACAAAGATGGCCTCTTTCAGTTCTATGATTTTACAGGGCGGGGCATAACCTTTTCCTAGGGGGTCACAGCAACACTTGTAATAACAACACAAATAATTCATACACCATTCGAAAGCCCATCAAAAACTGAGTTTATTGACACGATTTAATAGTCAGTATGACCACCATTAGCCCTTCGAACAGCATTCAAACGAGGTGGATAAGAACACAACAAATCTTCAAACAGTTCCGTTCGATTTTCCAGATTTTCCAGAGGGCGGGGCATAACCTTTTCCTAGGGGGTCACAGCAAGATCGACAGCAGTTTACAACTTCCGCGACACCTCATTTTAAAGCCCATAAAAAACTGAATTGAATGAGCTATTAAATGTTAAATTTGTTTCGGTTGAAACTTTGAGAATGAATTTGGAAACTGTGTTGAAAAATCTGGAAAATCGAACGGAACTGTTTGAAGATTTGTTGTGTTCTTATCCACCTCGTTTGAATGCTGTTCGAAGGGCTAATGGTGGTCATACTGACTATTAAATCGTGTCAATAAACTCAGTTTTTGATGGGCTTTCGAATGGTGTATGAATTATTTGTGTTGTTATTACAAGTGTTGCTGTGACCCCCTAGGAAAAGGTTATGCCCCGCCCTGTACAGTTTTATGGATTTCAGTCTTCAGGTCTTCACAAAGGCAAATAAAAATGATATCCTCCCTTTATTTATACTGCTGAAATTAAGACAGTAAGACAGAAGAGAACAGTAACCAGAAACAGATTTTTATGGAAAATGATGGGATGGAGAGGGGATGAATTTATGTGGGTTGTAGGGTGCCCTCTCAGCTTTGTCCTGATGGAAATGTTCACTCCTAATTTAGGATTTAAGTCAAAGCTCCTTTATCATGTCTTCTTTAGTGCTGAAAAAAAGAGAGTACTGATAGAGACTGGGATTCTGTCTTCCTTTACTAATGCGTCTCACTTACTTTGCCCATGTCATGTGGGGGAATTCACTGAAGAAAGCAATTATGTTTGGAGGAGTTAGCAGTAATAGGATAACAGGCCGTCAAAGAACATTATGGCTAAACACTAGCAAAACTGACACCAGCCAAAGCATAGAAAAACTCAAAGGAATAGTGCAAGGTTGGAAGATGTGGAGTCAGACTTAACTGAACAGATAATATCATCCCCATTCCTTTACTAGTGATATAACCACAGCAATTGAGGTAATTGGAACAAACAATGTTAAAGAATGTGTCCTTGTGGAGTTTTGTTCAGGATTCTTTTTATTTTCTAGAATAACCTCTTGATTTTTAAGAAACAAAAAAAGGAACAACACAAACAACTTCCAATTGAAAACTAAGGACTTTATGTAGGGAAGGAAAAGTTGGCCCTGAAAGACCAGAGTCTAATTTTCACTCAGGTGTAATGGATAACCATGAAGTCCAGGCAATTGTTCTCTCTCAGCCTAATCACTCTCATAGATACATTATGAAGCTAAAATGAGGCAATCTCCTTCTATATTCACCATCCTTGATGCCTTGGGGTACATGCAAAATATAAATGCATAAAATCTGGCTTATATATTTACTGCAGGATATAGCTTCACAGTATCATGAAATAGAATAGATGTGCTATATTTTACTTTTCTACTATATCCATGAATCTAGAACAAGGCTAATGAAAACAAAGCAGACAATATTATTCTTAGGATGCTTCTTTTGTCTGAGGGTGTAACTATTTAAGTTCTCTATTGCTTTTTTCAACTATGGGAATCATTTCTGACATAGAGTGAGAATTTTCCCCAAGATCTACTAATTAAAACTGGAAAGTTTTTGTCCACAGAAAGAGTCATCAACTACATCTCTCTTACCTTACAGCAAGTTCCTGAGCTGCTGAAGTACTTCCACCTCCATCCAATACCTGTGATCTGAATTGCAGCAGGAAAAACCTACAAGAACGTAGTTTGAATTGAACAGTATTCTCTAGTGCCCTACAGAGTTTATAAAGGATATTGTTTTGTGATGTTATTATTAAGGGTCGTCACACAGTCACCTAAATGTTTAGACTGGATTTGGCGTTTTTCACCCTTATTATTACTATGTGAGACCCTCTTATATTAATTATTCGTTTGTTCCTTTTCCTGGAGTCAAACACATTAAACCCCTCCTACTTTAATCTCAGTAGAAAGAACCCTGTGAGTAGGAAAAGCTAGAAGATTGTAAGTAATTTAAAAGTAATGCATGAGCATCCAGGACTGAATATGAGTCTCCCCAGTCTTAGCCCAACAACTTTACCACCTCTTAGTTCTTCATATTTTCTCTTAAGACAGAGTTGCATAGCCCTATAATGACAGAGTGGTCATACTTAACATGCTTTGTTAGAGCAAGTCTTTTAAGAATAACTTTAACCATTGTCCATTTCTAAGCTATGATAGAAATGTTTACATTTCTGTTCTAGCCAAATATACCATCCAACAAAAAGGTTATTAAGAAAACAATAAAATATACATGTATGCACGCATATACACAATATGCATCAATTATTTCCCACAGATTCTTGGGCAGGATATATTTAAAAAATATCTACTTACCAGCAGGCCTCCTCCCCACACCCCTGGCATTAGCATTGCCCTCTTGGATATTTGGCCCAGGCTTAGGTAACACCATTCCCAATTGGGAAAGAGTAGGAGAATATTAGCAGTAATGGAAAGAAAGCCCAAGGTAAGGAGGCATGGGCCCAGGATCCGAGTACAAGTCCCCACACACATTGCAGAAGAGATTCCTGGGGGGGAAATGAAATAGAGGGAAAAAATAACGTCCTTCCTTGTCCTCAAGAGATTGAATCCTGGAGTAGTAAGCATGCTAACTGAGGGTAAAGACAGTGATAATTCAAGATGCTGCTAGTCTATGATACATTTCTGATCTAAATTGCACCTACCAAACCGTTACGGATCTAGTTACTGGCAGCACTCAAGCTTCCTAACATGTTCTGCTTGCACTGGTTTATACCAGAAGGAAGCAACTTTTTGCCCCTATACAGAGCACCTTGTCTAAGTTCCTTTGAAGCTTGCTTAGCACCAGATCATTTGTACATTGAAAATATCAATTGAAAGGACTGTATTGTAAACAGGAGATAGGTGGTGTCGTATATTTAGTACCTATCGTCTGTTTACAACACAGTCCTTTCAGCAATTCCAAGAAGGCTTCACACACGTTTTCACACTTTAAACCTGAGGGCATAGATAAACCTCCAAGTGGCCTCAAGGATTCTTAGAATGAGTGCTAACAACCAAATGACTGCAAGGAATATAAATTCTTCCATCCTCCACCATAACTGAAGAAGCTTCTTGGATGAGAAGTGAAATGTCTTCAAGGAAAAACAAAGTCCAGTTGAAAAAGCACTTTTGGGGACAACCAAACAAATTCCCATCCTCCTGTTCACATTCTCTCGCAATGGAGCCCTCATGTGGTTCTCATGTATAAAAGATCACTGGGGCAGGTATTCTCCATCACAACTTGTAGGAAAATATTGATGGTTAGCCACAACATCCATAGAAGCAGCATCTATAGCTAACCATAATATGTAAGCCTTTGGTCTTTATTGTAAACAGTTTCTTTGATTTTGCTCAGTTACCTTGAAATGGACCAGCAAGTTCTTTATAGAATGGCATTGCTTTCTACAATGCCTTAACTTGTTACCAGTCTTTTATGCTTTTAAATATTATTTAAAGGGATAAAAATAATATTTCAATACTCCAAATAGCCCTGTATTCCCCTGTCAAAGTGCAGTGCTTGGGAATAAAGTCTGTTTCCTGCATAGCAATGAAGCACAAAATTACAGTATTTTGAATTCACCTAGAAAAGTCTTGAACCCCATTAGGAAGGGAAATGACAAAGCAAACCACAGTTAGGTTTTCTATGTAGAAGGTTTTTGATTTCCTCTCCCCCCCCAAACAAATTAATCAGAACTTTGAAAATTCCTTCTTCAGAAGTGTTCTACTTACTTTTGATAAACTGAATGCAGATGAAAGGAGTTGTAGGGCTACTTAGAGCTTCTTCCCACCAATGGTTGCTGCCAGTATGAGTAGAGGTGATAGAAGTTTTTCTAGACAAGGCATCAAAAATTGATGACTATTTATAGCCTTCAGAATACAGGAAAGCATCCGTGCCCTGTTTTTCTTTATCCCTAGATGGTTAGGTTTGAACTTCCCAATTTTTACACATCAATCACATGCTGTATCTCCCCACTATGGAAACTTAATGTAATTTTAGGAGAAAAAAAATCCTTGGTCGGAAATGAGTAATAAAGTTTAAAGCTTGTGTGAGGAACTGGCATATGTATAGGAACTCATATGCAATACTCTTGTAACACACCACATACTTAAAAATATAATTGCTGAATTATCGTAGCCATATCATTCTGTTGCAATTAAATTATAAAGAGACTGATACCATCTAATAATACTTAAGACTATCAGCTTTTATTGAGGGAGGCCTACCTGATCATGACAGTGGCTTTCTCACAAAGGCAAAGGTTACAATTTTGTGTATTGTACCTGGGAGTAAGATTATATGAACTAATTAGAGATTATTCCTGGGCTAAAAGGTATAAAAAGAATTCACTGTGAATTCTTTATTTTTATTAATAATTTATCATGAGAAATAGTAGGGCAGACTTGGAATCTCTCCTACGCTTGACTCCACTCTTCAGACCTATCAATAGCCTGACTCAGAAACTGCCCTTTTACAACCAATTTAACTAATCCATGGTATATTTTATGCAATTTTCTGGATTTATATAATACTAATTATAAGCTACCTCCCAATATGAATTTGAAAAATAAAATTGTAGCTAACAAAAGATGATTGTTTTTCACCTTACAGAGGATAGTCCTATCTTTAAAGGTATCCTTTGTTTCAGTTGTGGGGATGCTTTTTAGCCCAAAAATTATGCATCTGGATCTATGCACATATTTGCACTCACAGCAAATATCTTAATATAGCTGATATTCCTGCAAAGGTTTCAACCCACCCATTCTCACACACAGTGTATGTATTTCAACATCAGGAAGAGGAAGCTTGATGTTAATAAAATTGGAAAATGTTGCAATTGTCTTAATTTCATCGCTTTACCCAAGGTTGACTCAGATCAGCTGTTTCCTTGAAAATAAAATGGCAACATATAAGCAATGTGTCGTGACACCCCGCCCCTGCATAACCTGCACCCTGCACATGCACACATGACACCCCCCCCCGTGCCCTGTTTTGGACCTAGTAGGCCTCCCTGCAGTCTCCAGGGACCAAAATCAGTCCATGGGGGGGGGGTGCGCCCCCCCCACATGCATGCATGTCTTCTACATGCGTCCCTGCCCCCACATATACATGACAGAGATGTGAAAATCAGATGGCCAGCAGGAAACTGCATGCGCGGTGCAGCTGAGCTGGGGCGATGGCTCAGGTGCCTTCAGAGAAGGCTCTGCATGCCACCTGTGGCACACATATCTTAGGTTTACCATCATGGATATAGGATTTAATAAAACGTGCAATATAAAACATATTGTACTGTTCAGTGTGCACTATTTAATTGTAACCACAAATGACAATATACTGCATTATTTAACCAATGCACTGCAGCAGTTCTTAAACTGGGGGTAATTCCCCCAAGTAGGTAATTGGGTATCTCCTGGGGGTAACGGAGCAATTTGGAATTGCTTGGCTCTGAGTCACGGTTCAGACTATTGCTGTCAAGAGCCTTGTGAGAAAAAGTTTGTTTTGTTTGTAGGAGTAATGACTTTATTTAAGACTGGAAAAGAGGGGAATTGAGTCAAACAGTTTAAGAGTCATTGACATAGGCAAAACAACTTCAGCTGAGTGAAAAGGACATTTTATATTTGGGCTGTAAAAAGCTGGATAACCATCTTTTCTTTTTAAATTTTTGACTCCTGGCAAATGCTTGCACTAGTCCCTGATGTTTTCTTGACAAGGATTTTCTAAAGTGATTTGCCATTCCCTGCTTCTTCGGACTGAGAGTGGCCCAAGGTCACCCAACTGGCTTTGTGTTCAAGATGGATTGAACTAACTTGATTCCTTAACCACTGTACCAAACTGGCTCATTGGAGGAAGACCGCTAAATGGTAGTAAAAATAAATAGATAAGTCTTTTATTTATTGCCATTTCATGGCCATCTAGCTTTTTGCCACTCATGTATGGATGACCTAACTATACAAGATTGTATATAATTAGGTTACAGATTGTCATAATAGATTTAAGTTATTTCCAATTTAAATTAAAAGCAAAAATTATTCAAGCATTTGCATAATTAAAACACAACTGAAGTTTTCATATTTGCTTTAATATGGGCTAAAATTTATGTTAATTACTTAGATATTTGTATATTCATTTGAAATATATAAATATGTGTACATTTATTGTTTCAATTTATACCCTGCTTTTCTTGGTTAATTACATTGTTAAAGGCTTATGCAATCTATTATTAAAATAGACTTCACAAGCAAGATTTGTATTAAGAATATATTTAAGGACTTTCTTACATGTAGTAAAACCAATTACATATTTCTTACTAATGATATGTTCATCTGATATAACTCCTGTTTTTGTTTAATAAATTTATAGCTTCCATTTTTGCACACACACAAAAACTTTAGTCCACTCTGCCCCATCCATGGTCATTAATCTTCCAAGAGTCCTCAATCAAAGACTTCAGTGACAATATTTCCCAGTGGCTGGGAATGTGGAAGCTACTTAAAATATGAGCAATTGATTTGATATGACCAGAAAATTATATAAATAGTTGTTTCCGGAACAGTAGTGGGTGGTAACTAGTTGGTGTTCTTCACACAATCTGCTGACGTGATAAATCTTGTAAATATTGCACAAGAATGACAATTATAGTTAGTCTTTGAATCAGTGCTTTGTTACAGTTTTAGTGTTCATCATGGTGACTCTTCAAATCTCACTATCAAATTTGAAGCTTATATGACAGGAAAATCTGAAAACCTTTAACTTTCAAAAATGATGAATGATACGTAACAGGTTCAATTTTGGATTGGCCTATTTATTATATACCATTTTCCTAAGTATGGCACAACGAAGAGAAATTACCCTTCTGAGTCCAATTTTTACTTTTGTAGTAATACACCTGTGCCAAAGGATTAAAAGAGAAGGCTAAGATACATTAGGTGTTTCATAGTTTGATTTTAGTGGTTTGTGACACAGAAGAGCCATTATTATAGCAACATTCAACATACCGAGAACAGATGTTTTGTAAAAAAAAATACCATACTTTGGGTGGGTGATTAGTAATTTTTACATGGAAAGTGCTCTTACATCTCCTTTAAAAAGAATTTTACTAAATTTTGTTAATAGGGAAGATACTACTGTAAATATAATCCTATCAAGAATTACAGAAGCTGAACTATATGCTTTCAAAATAGCTTTTTTTCTAATTCTGGACAATTATGAATTAGCATAAGTGAAGTGCTTATGCTACATAGATTTTAAGTTTTTTATATCTAAAAGTAACCAAGTGAATACAATCATACAATATTTATTTGGCATAGTGCACTTACTAATTATATATTTATATACTCACTAGCATCTGATTAAGAAATACTTTGTGCTGAAATCACAACTATTCCTTAATCTAATGTGTAGAAGATTTTGTGTAATAGCTTGATTTTATTTTCAACAAACCTCTCCACTCCAAAAAGTTTTCCTTCCTTCCTTCCCTCTCCCCCATTCCACACACACCAAACAGACTAAAAACTAGTGAAAATGTCTGTTTTATTTTCAGGATCAAAATATTACATTAGGAAGGACATTTACACATATTTATAAAAATGCAGCAGTTGTACATATAGATCAGAGGTTGCCTTGAGTTTGATCATTCTCATCACAGCAAGTGAAATCTCTTCCCCCACTCATTTTAAAATTATATCATAATTAAAAGAAATGGCTTCTATCACTGGTAAAAGGGTAGACAACAGTTTTACATAGCTCAAGCTATAACAATATAAAGCTAGCAATTCAACTGTAAAAAGTTAATGTTTTGAAGGAACCATAATTTTATCAGAATCCAAATTACACCATCCAAAGTTAAATATTGATATTATTAAAATCTCAATTTCTCCAAAGATATATTTTCATTTTAAGACTTTGGAAAGCCTTTTGAATTCATCTTCTAATATTACACCTGCAGCAATGTCACATATTTAAAAGTGAAACAATGATAATGAAGAGCTTATCTCAAATGATTCTGCAGATGACAGGCTTGTCAATTATATCAAACATCATTGTTGTTTAATTACACCCTAAACTCCAACTGCTAGGAATGCGTTTTCATTTAGTTCTGTGTGTGGACAAGATGCTTTCAAAGTTCTCTGTAACCACTAATCTGCTTTAATAGGGAAACAAATAGGATTGAAACTCTAGAACCCCCAGTGGGTTCTATTTGTGTTTGCTAAAATTGTTTTTTTTTTTTTTTTTAGAAAAACAGTAAAGAAATTATTTTACCTAAGATGGAATGATGTTTAGGTCTAGAGACAAAAGGGGACAATCTAGAATCAGGCATGGATTCACAACATCTTTTACATAATACATATCCATATTCCTTGAACAGTAATCTTTAAAACAAAAACCTGTAAAAATGCTAGTAACAATAATTTTTAAATTATCCAATTATAATAATTTTGTTCCTAGGATTTATGTGCTGCTTTCCCGCTTGGAAGACACTTTCTACAGTTCTTTCCTTCTCAGAGTATTTAAGAACCACCATTCATAAGGCCTTCAGCTACTCTGCTAAACTGTTTTAAGGATATTCTGCTAAATTATTTTTCTTCAGACTGAAGAAGCTACTTAGATAAGCAGCGAAAGGTTTCAAACCAAAAAGAAGCCCAGTTGCCATGATTTAACTTCCAGACTATTTTAAGGATAAAAATAAAAACCAATAAATGGAAGATATGTAAGATAAAGTTAACTAAATAAAAAATTAACTAAATGTTGACTAAATGAAAATGTTTGCAGTTATCCTGGTTTCTGTGCTTGAATCAACTCCACTCCAAACATGCCATTTCCACTTTTTACAGATTTTGTTAAGGGAACTGTTAGACATGCACAAATAGGTTTGTTCCTCACCTAATCTCTAGTATAATCTACTCAGCAGTTACTAGGGCAGAAAACTTGTGGGTTATATTATAGGATATTCGGGCAGAAGTCAGGGTTCATATTCAGGGGAAGTTATGGCTGGCTAAAGTCTACAATTGGCAAAGCAAGGCAAAAACAGCAAATCACACAAGTGGGCAGGTTGCAATTTCTAGGCTACATCCTTGCCTGGTATTAAGCTTATGCAACATTCTGTTTGTCTCGTGGGCAACAGCAGGTATGAAATCTGACTTCTAATGATCATCAATGTGCTACCAAAACTTGCTGGTACAATTTCAGGGAATTTTGAGAGCTGCTCCAAATATGAATGAAAGTACTTTCCATTAAGGCAATGCCAGCATTAAGTGCAAGAATTCTGAGAAAAGACCTGATCTACTTATGCTGCTATAATAAAATAAGACTAAAACAACGTGATTCATATGTTTATGATTAGGTGCAGGAGAAGGTAAATCACAAGGTGTCTCTTTTTTGTAGTAACTGTGGAAATTCTTCTCCAGAAAAGCTCAACTGGCATAAATACTGTTACATCCTTATGCTCAGCAGCAGGGAACAAAAGTTTGAATACGAGTCCCTGATATAATACCTACATGGATATGGGGTGGGATGGGGATCAGGCTAAATTGGTATAAACTACTGAACAAGGAAAACAATTATATTTGAATTGAGAGATTTAAAAAATACAGCTTAATGATTTATAGACATTACCACTGCCATTCTTCCAATAGTTTATAAATTGCTAATGAGTTTAGCAATCTGATTAAAGTAAGGATTGTACTGTAGACTTTTAAAGATTTTCTTTAAATATGGCAGAAAATGCAGCTCTTGTTCTGAACATTTGCAGGGTAACTACTGACACCCGGGCCTATCCAAGCATATGGAACTTTTACAAACATTTCCAGTTTTCCATATGATAAATTGTATGTGTAAACAAGTTATTTGGCTGAAACATCACATAACTCATACACAGATAGGAGCAGCTTTTTGGAGCAGACCAAGAACTTTAAAATATTTCTGAAAGGTAAGGCAGGAAAGGTCACAACAAAATTGAAGGCAAAATAAAGGATGAAAGATTGTTTTTTAAAAAAGGTAGAGCAATAATAGCATTTGATACAAACGTTTAGATAAATTTTAACAGAATACTACCTACAGCATCAACCTTCACTGTTCTTTTTACCTATGACTTAAATTTTTGTAGGCATCAATTTTCAAAAACATTTCATATTTAAAGCTAGATCCATTACTGAGCATATTGCTAGGTCTCCATTAATTTAGGAATGTAATAGTTGCACGGTTTTGAACATAAAAGCAATTGTGACCTATGTATAAAACACTGATTAATTCATGCTACATTTGTCTTATATTTGTTATTAGTACCTGCACAGGAAAAAAGTAAGTAAGGAAATGTTTTCATTCTACAGTGCAGTATGTTGTTGTTAGTTGTGAAGTTGTGTCTGACCCATCGCGATCCCATGGGCAACATTCCTCCAGGCCTTCCTGTCCTCTACCATCCTCTGGAGTCCACTTAAGCTCACGCCTACTGCTTTGGTGACAATGTAATATAAGTATCTTTAATTCTTAAGTTCACATACATGGATTAATCAAATGTAATGTCAATACAACCCGTGCTACTATAGTTAAATGCCAAATATTACCATCCAAATCATCCATTGGATCAGTTGCCATTGTATAAAATCTGGAGCACATCTATAATTTTTGGGACATTTAGAACAAATGATGGCAAGCAACTATTTCTTATTTTTTTCAAATCGTATTTATTGTTGGGAAACCATGTTTACTGGTTTGTACTTTAATTAAATTTTATTAACTTAATTAAATTCGATTGTTACTCAAAAATATTTCAAAATTTCTGAAAAACAGATGCTTGCTTGGGGCCCAGAATCTGCACAAATTCACTAAATGTCAATGGGAGAAACATCCAAATGGCATAATAGTGAACGAAAACAACATTAAGAAGAGGTTTTATAAGTTTTACATTCAACCTCTATGAATGTTTCACTTCTGGTAACATTTTTTGGGGGAAAAAGAGAAATAAACTCCCTTTATAATCTTAATTGTGAAAAGGAAGCAGCCTGCAGTTCTGGGTTACACAAGGCAACTTTATACTACTAAGTACATCTATTATTATTTTTTATTACCACATTCCTCTCTAACAAAAGCAGTACATACAAATCAATTTAAAATAGACACTTTCATGTTCCACATTCTACAGCCCCTTTTGCAAGGTCACTGATTTAGGAAAGGTTGCTTGGGCAATGAATCTAGCACATCATTTGTTTTGTTTTTCTTGACTTGTAACCAAAACGCAGAATCTCTTCACACAGTCGTTAAAGCCTGTGCTTCTTGCCTAAAAAGCCTGTGCACCATAAATGTGTGACAATTTATTACATGCAACCAGCAGCACTATACGGTAGGAAGCATTCTGATTTCAGAACATGTGGATCCCAAGGAAAAAGAACACATGCTGAAAACAATGCACATGTCAATTGGAAACAACAAATCTCTTTCATGTAGACAGATCGCACATATTGACATGGCTGTCTGAAGAATTCCTTAATGCCTGGTTATATGATCTTTGAAAAATGAATGTATTAAAGAAAAGTATTTTTTTCTTAGGGGAAGAAAATTATTCTTGCTCTCGGTGTTCTCTTCTGCAGCATGCTGGATGTACAGGCAACTTTATTTTGAAACAGCAACAACCTACTGAACACATAAGCCTTCTTCCAGCATCAATGAACTTTTCCTGCCAAATTCACTTCATTCACTTGTTAAGAATCGCATAAAGAATGGGAGAGAAATGGCTGCCTGCTTTCAATTCTGCATATGTACTGAGTTAGTACGGTAGGTAGAGATGACAAGGGGGAAAATTAATTCCTTTCCTGAACAAATACAGTTTCTTGTGGACAAAGACCCGCTTCCTGCAATGTGATGTTATAGTCCAAATGGGAAAGTTTCCTCCGGGGAAAGTTGGTGAGGAGTTCAAAACGTTCATTAGGGTAGCCTTTTGACTGTACATGTCTGATAAGAGCCTGCATAGAAAGGGGGAAGAATTATTTTGATTATAGAACACAAGACAACACATAATGTGGTATTAAAACAATATAGTATTTGTTACTGGAGGATATATCAACATAAACTATTTGTATACTACAGGCATTTGAAGTTAAAGAAATTGGGAAAGATCTGAAGAGCGTTCAATTAAGTAATAGAAAAACTATTGTTTATAATGTTGTTTGTATACAATTGTTTGTTGATTCTTTGTTTGAAATACCAAATGATATATTTAGGCTGGTTTTCAGAAGACTTTGGTGAATCAGCACATCAGTAATTGAATCCCTACAGTTCTATTCTATAACCATTTTTAGTAAATAGAATTTATAGTTTGGGAATCTATGTACAACATGTAAAAGGCACTGGATAAAGCAGTCTGAGAGATACAAACTAAATTACACATTAAAAAAAAACTTTCTATCCCTTGACTGATTACAAAAGCAACAAATATAAAGAAGTTTCATCAACTGCCCATAGAAGTTCATATAAGAAAAGCATGTTTTATATATTGTTCATCTTTCCTTCATAGATTCCTGTAATACTTCTTATCCAGGAATGTGATTGAGCAATCTTTCTGCAGCAAGCTCTGCAGTTTTACTTTCTAATTTTGAGGTGGGCTACTGGTGGCGGCTGGCGGGGGGACGGACAACGACAGATGGCAGAAGAAATACAAGTGGAAGGACATGGTTGAAGTTTTGGGTTAACATAGGGATTCTGTGAGACACTTACAACCCAAAATGGGAAGCTTAATATACCTGTTTTCATTGTTGTTTTAAAAAAAGTAAACATCACTTTGGTATTTTGCTGTTGAATAGAAATGCAAAATAGTCCATGCATGGAGGTAATTTTATTTTTGCAAGATATGATACTGGCTATCAGCTTGGTAGGGGTTGGGCCAATTCATGGAAGTCTTAAGGACAGTGTAACTGCCTCCAATGGCTGCGCTTCGTTGTGCAAGTTGGTTTTCCACTGTGAGAACAGACTGCTAGATTAGATGGGCCAGAATCTGATCTAGTAGGGCACTATTTATAGTCTTTTTTTTTTTTGCATTTTTAAAAAATTGAATTTTATTTTCATTTTTAATATTATATAGAATAAACAAGAATACAAGGTAACATCCAAACACAGCAAATCTTGAAATACAATCATAGTTCCCATATATAGTTAGATTCATTAAAATTAGAGCTTAATAAACTAAAGCATACATATACACAAAGGTAAGAAATGGTAAGTACTAAAACAAGAATTAGATTTAGCTTGAAGTTTTAATTATTTCTACATACCAGAAGCTTAGCTTGTTCGGGTAATGAAATCTGTTCCCTCTTCCCATCTGGATATCTTAGCATTAGTTGTGCTTTTGGTCCTGGTAAAAAAAGTTAAATGCCAAATACAACTGCATTTAGTTTTTGCATTTATTATTTTGATAATGAAACCACCACCATATAATAAGATTTAGTAGGTTTAACACGAAAGGTTTAAAGTTAAAAAATTATTTCCAAAATGTTAGGGGGGTGATTAGTGATCAGTCCTGAAACCTGGAAAGATTATTGTATAATAAAAAACAATCCTAAATAATAAACTGGAAAATACTTTTTGTCTTATTAAAACAGAGGTTCCCAATCCCTGGGCCATGGCCTGGTACTGGACTGCAGACGGTTCAGAACCAGGCTGCGCAAGTGACAGGTGCACACGCTTGCACATGCAACTCCATTTGCATGAGCAGCGAGCACTCGGGCACATGCATGAAGCTCTATTTGTCTCTCAACAGATGTTGATACAATTAAACTCTCCCATCACTACAGATTCTTGCTTTGAAAGGCGTCATGCATGTTTTCCCCTTGATTGCACAGGCAGTTTGGAAGTTTGGAAGTTTATTGACATTTGTATGCTGCCCACTCCCTAGGGACTCTGGGCGGCTTACAGACAAACAAGGGAATATATAAAAATTAAAATAGAAATTAAAATAGAAATACAATTGTTTAAAATTACACAACATACATACTACTTAAAGTGGGGGTTGATGCTAATCAACAGCCCCAGGCCTGCCGGAACAGCCAGGTCTTGGTAGCTTTACGGAAAGCCGGAAGAGTAGTGAGGCAGTATTAAAAGACCAAGAGTATAGCAATAGCACTTAGACTTATATACTACTTCACAGTGCTTTACAGCCCTCTCTAAGCGGTTTACAGAGTCAGAGTCTGGGTCCTCATTTTACCCACCTTGGAAGGATGGAAGGCTGAGTCAACCTTGAGCTGGTGAGATTTGAACTGCAAACTGAAGCTAGCAGTCAGCTGAAGTAGCCTGCAGCACTGCACTCTAACTGTGCCACCTTGGCTCTTATAATATATCATTTTTATTTATTTTCCTGCTTTTCTACTTCCTGTTTTAAGCAGAAATGTATTTTTTTACCCTTCAATTATTGTATTCCAGTTTAGTATGCCTATTTTGAGCTCACTAAAAACTCAACAACTTATTGTTCTTTTTCATACTGAGAGAATATTGACAATGAACGCCATGATCTTTATGAACCATTGTTCTGATTTGTATCAATTGGTTAAAAGGCACACAGGATTTTCATTTCTACTCTCCATAAAATTAAATTTAAGCCTCACTGTAGCAATAGCATTTTACAGCACCCTTTAAGCGGTTTACAAATATCAGCATATTGCCCCCACAATCTGGGTCATTTTACTCAAATGGAAGGTTGAGTCCACCTTAAGTCTGATGGGATTTGAGCTGCCAAACTGCTGGCAATCGGCAGTCAACAGAATTCTAACCACTGCGCCACCACAGCTCTATAATCAAGCTCACAATATTTCAACCAAATGTATGTTTCTTGTGATGTGCACAATATTTTGATTCAAGTTTATATGATTGTAGCAATTTTTATAATATGATTTGTTATCACATATATTAGCAGGAAGAGATCACTGTCAGTGAAACTTCTAATCCTTGGGATTTGCTGTCATATCCTTTATGGCTTGCCATTCACTTGGCAAGTCAATGGCTATAACTAGCATGTATTTGTTTTGATGCTTAATTATTCTGATTCTTCTTTTTGTTTTCTAATGAGACACAACCACATTCTTTCTTCCTTTAAGGAACTACTATCCTATCTACCAATATGAAGTGTCTCTTATTCTTCCCCTCAATGTTCAGAGTTTGTTTTATCTTTAAGAACGTGAAAAGTGAGTTTTAACATCTTCTACATCACTTGCTTATGATTATTTCCATACACTGGGCTTCTTCCTCCATTTGACTGTCTTCCTTAAGAATTATTTCCACAGTTATTTTAAATGATACTGCTTCCATGTTTTAAAAGGAAACCTAAATTCTTTCTCATTAGATGAAATATAGCTCTTTCACAATAGTTCCGTGAATATGCTAAGAGTGTTTTCTTCTTCTTCAAGGACTGCTATAAGCTTTATTTGCTGTAAACATATATCTCATTATTTTTAGGTAGAAAGACAAATGTGGCACAAACATTGAGCTCCTAAGTGCAGACTTCTCTCTGTGCCCCCCCCCCCAGCTTACTACCAATCAAAAAACTTTTATTTATTTAGTGAAATTTAGAGGCCACCTGACTCTTAACCTGGGAGGACAGAAAGTTACAATTTAGAAACTAAAAAAAATATCAGAAAAGAATTCATGAACTGCCTAAAGTAATACATGAACAAATATGCCATCTAAAACGGACTCAACTATCACTCTTTCCAAAGCTTGGAAGAAAAGCACATCTTCATTAGCTTCATAATACACAATATATCCTTCCAATAATTTAACAATGTACTATGGTTGATAAGTGTATTATGGTTGATTTTTTTTTGGGGGGGGGGGTAACATAATAGTCTCCTGACAAAGAAACAATTATATAAAGTTATGGAAATAAAATAAAAACCCTATCCCCTATAAAAAAATCCTTCAGCTGAACAGTGATTCATGGCAATGTTGTAGACAGAGTCACATAAAATTATACATTTTAGCATGCACAACACTTTTATCAAATTATTATACTAATCAAGATGTATAATGATTTGATTGTACAATACATATTCCCAGCAGATCCAACTAGTTCCATTTGAGAAGATGCTGGAAGTTCTAGTTTACCAACTTCCACAATACAACAAAATTTTAATCCCTCATGTAGATTATGAACTGTTTAGCCAGATTTATACTTTTTTACTACTTCGGTTCATTCAATTTATTAAATGCAGCCGAAAGAAAGAAATACTCTTTTGGTAACGAATTCTTGATGAGACTTTTGTAAAGCTGTGAAGTTGTCTAAATGACAGGAACCATACTTACCATTCACGCTTAGCTCTTTTTGTAAGTCATCTAGCTTAGTTTCAGTTTCTTCTAGCACTCCTGAATCTACAGATGATAGTCCTCTGTGGTTTATTATCATCTCAGGTTCAGTTCTTGATGTTGGTTCAGGTTGAGGTTTTCTGCCTTCCTCTTTTCTACAACCCAAATCCTTGTGCGGAGATTTTCTAGATTTGGCAGAACTTTCTGGCTCATCATCATCAGAACCACAAACAGAAATAAACTCCTCACTTCCAGAGAAAAGCTCCGATTCGGATTCTTCATCTGATCTGCTATCCTGCTTTATTTGTTCAGAGTCAAAATGTGTTTCCTGTAATGATGCCCTGATTGCAGCTTCCAACTGGCTATCTTCACTTGCATCAATTAAGCTCTCCTAATCAACCATAACACAAAAGAAAAGGATGTTACTAAAACACATATTTTGAGAAGGTGAGAGGGGAAAAGAAAGGCTCCAATACTTTTATTTCTTATTAAGAATAAAAAATATGCCATTTTTGTCATTATACTTACTGAGCGAGTACGTTTCTGGGGAGGGCTGGTGGAATGTCCATCCAGTTGTCCGTGTTCACCTAGAAATGAAGTCACTTGGTCCAAAAAAGAAGTTACATCTAATTGATGCCATTCCACTAGTTTCTGCCCTGTTAAAAATAACAATAAATTGTACTTCAGTAATTGAAATCTTAGATCATCAATATCAATACAGATGTTATTTTAAATTTTTAATGATTCTGTAGAGGCAATAAGCATTGTGAACAAGTCAGAAGAAATGGATGGCTATTGTGGCCCAGCAGGAGCCGTTGGAGCTACCACCAGACTCCGACAGCGAGGGCCCTGTGAATCGGCTCTGGAGGATGTGGAGGACCCTGGACAGGGTTCCGACTCCGAGCAGGGCACAGAGAGGCTGATTGGCCATCAGGAGACACCTGAGCTTGGACCAGTGGGGAGGAGACAAGGGAGAGTGAGTCGGAAGGCAGTAGTGAGTTGTTCCTGGATGCACGGCATCAAAGAGCTACTAGGCGTCAGGAACATTTACGCAATTACAGGAGGTAATTGCACTCAGCTGGTGGTCATTAGGCTCCTCTCCAGACTATAAAAAGGCTACTTGTGCACACACCCCTCTTTGCAGAAGTCAACACAGAATCGAATGTCAGAGAACTTTGTATGAGCTTGGCAGGCTGGATTGCTGCCAAGCCTTATCTGTGTTTATTGCTGCCCAAGCTTGTCTGTGCTGGGTTGCTGCCAAGAACCTGTTTGTCTGTTAAGTAAATGCTGTAATTTATCTCTGGCTCAGAGTGTGCTTTGGTGTGGAACAAGGGGGGTCAGAACAGATGGCTAACCTGAAGTTCTTAATCCTAAGAATCACAATTGCCAACTATACTAAAATAGATTTAAAATAACATAGGCAAAACAAATGTGAACATTAAATTATTATTATACTTGATCAAGTTCATCTGATAGAGATTGGAAGTATGGCTAATTAGCCAGTTCCAGCATATATGAAAACTATAGTACTTCCCTTGTTAAACCAATGAGATTGTTTATTGTGCTATATAAGAATATAATTCAGAGTTAATATGCCATCAGTATTTTTTCATCTTACCTGTCCTGGGGTCCAGGATAGAAACGTAAGGGAAATCTCCCAATTTATAGAATTGTATATATCTTTGTCCTTCCTCACTGTCGTGGTATACCTGTACAATAGTCAAGAAGGTTAGTTTCAAATACTTGAAAACATTTGAATATTGAAGCAATTTAGCATTTGTTAATAAAATCTGATACTGAAGCACAATGTAACTAATTAATGTAGTTCTATAAAACGTGACATGAATAAGGCCACAGTAAATAAATATTGGCCGTTTCTAATTTTTTAGCTAAACTGAAAATAATGCCTTCATACCTGCCAAAAAATGAAGTGTTCCCGGATAATATTTTTTACAGCATCATTGCTCCAAACATCACGATTGAGACACTGACAGGCAAAATCCTGCACATTCTGAATATTAATCATGAGCCACTTGTTCTGCATTTGACCACACTCCTTGGCCTGAAGACAAAAAGAACATTGAAAGCATTAGCCAAAAAAAGAAAAGTTTTCAAGTAACAATGCCAGCAATGATGGCTTCTATTTATTGTTCTAGGCTTTTATAAAATCCTTTTTCATTTGTTAAGTTCTATCAGGACTCAACAATTTAATACACAAACAAGCATGACAAGCAGCGTGCAGGGTTAGAAATCTCTGCAGGTCAACTTGTCATATCAAGATTACACATTGGTAATCTCAGAGTGATGAGTGTTAACATGCCAAAGAGAGAGAGCGAGTTAGGAAAATCAACTTTAATTTCAAAACTGACTGAGAAAAGGGAAATAAATGAACAAAACATTTAGAAGAAAATATGGAATGAGCTGCATTGATCTGATTACAAAGCAGATTATCTGATTCAACAGTTAAAATTTGGTAGATTAGGATTAAGATTCTTGATAGATTTGCAGTTTGTTTGCAGATTGCAGTTGTTCGACTATTCATTTCCTCTAATTTATCATTCATTCATATATGTTATATTGTGGTTTTATTGGTGAACTTTTTGTTGACCAGATTGCAAGTGGGGGACGTGGCAAGGTTTGAAGTTGCAGGAAGAGATCTTACTGGTTTGAGTCTCAAAGCTGGCATTGCCTGATTGGTTGGTTGCAAGTTAATGTAGGAGTTTGATCAAGAATGTAATTCTGATCGCTGAATTGTCATACCTGTTGAAAAAAAGAGTGCTGTATCAAAAATTAGAATGGTCATATTTCCTAAATGGACAAAAATATGTGGGATTTCCTTGAAGGAAATTTACTCATGAGTTTAATTATTTATGAAAAGAAACACAGATTCATGAGTACCCCTTTTTGACTTTGCATCTTGGAAAATGAGATTTCACTTTTAAAAAGTGAAATGTCTGATCCATTGGCCACTGAATAAGCAACACAATGGACACAGAAGCACTCATATATATTGAAATAAAGCAATATAGAACAAAATTTTCACTAGGATTAGCAAAACAGCTTTCTCAGGTCAACCACTAAAACAATATTATAGTGGAGACATTTCAGTGCCAAATAAATATAATTAGGTTGATTTATTATTGGAGGAAAAGATAATTTGAATAGCCATTTTGATTGAAAGAACAAAATGTATATAATCTTATAATAATCTTATGATTGCTTTTGAAAAATTTACAAGTAAATATTATAAATTGTTTGTAAACTTCCCGTTCAACTTCATTTTGTAATTATATTCTGTAATATTTTTGCAAGACCCAAGCACCAATGAGATCCTTTCTTTCACTCGTGGAAAAATGTATAATATAAATTTTGACAACGAATTAAGCATTTAAATAGAATTTATAAATGGCAAGATATACCATAAATTAAATAAAAACCAGCATTAAAGTTACTGTGTTTTTATTTTAATTTTAGTAATTATTTAAATTTCTGTTGGTTCTGTTATGTAAATTGGTAATCTTATTTTTCTTATTTTTTGGTGATAGAAAAATGATCATTCTGCGGTTAAAATTATATTAATAAACTCTTTTTTTGAATTAAAATGGAAATATTTCTTCTCAGTAATTTTATTCTGTATTGGAGCTTAAGAATTTTTTTTTCCAGGCACTAATAATTGCTACGACAATTAAAATGCCAAAAACCACTTGAACATCTGAAGAAATATTTTAAGAGAATTACCTCAGAACAGTTAATTGTATCAGGATTACAATATAACATATTGATCCAGGATGTTAATCAACTGACCAAGTACTAGAGTATACCAACACCATAATAGTAAAAGGTTTGATCTTCTCCATTAGTTAAACAAATGAAATGTATAGTAAATGTATTACTATAATATAACAATAACAAAATCTAGAAAATCTAAAAAATGCACATGCCAATTAAAATAATCTGTACTTTTATGACTTCTCTTAAAATTATAAAACTTAAGTTGATTTAGTAAATGCACTGATTCCCTACTGATGCTGACTTTTTCTCAACATGCTTAATATGGCTGATTCTTTTTTTAATGTATTTGAATTTGATATGAATTCACGCTAACAAATCTTGCTTATAAATTGAAGAAACTTCTTGGATGAAAAACTAAATGTCTTCAAGGAAAAATAAAGAAAGTCCAATTGCCTTATGAAAAAGCATCTTTGTCCTTGCTTATAAAATTTATAGTGAAGTAAGTTATCAGCATGATGTAAAAATGGAACTAAAATATGTTTTATGTTTATCAGAAATAGCTGTAGCATTCAGAGAATTCAATGTACATTTTATTGGGTTCTCCCATGCTATGGAAATAATTCTGAGAAGACGCTTCAGAATGTGCAGTGGAACAAATATAGTACTGGCTCCAACTCTTAAAGCAACTGCACCTTTTACTGGGATTGTGCAAGTTGCATAGTCCTATTTTGTGCTCCAGAAAAGGAAACTAAATAAACAAATGCCTTTTTTTATCTAACTTGTTTCTGCAGTGCAATATTATTTATATAGTTTCACTTATCTGGCTTTATTATACTCATAAAACTATGTATAAATTGGTCAAATAAGATAAATATTTTTTAGAAAAAACAGAAGGCATAATAAATAAGTAGCGATAATAAACAAATATCAATATGCTGAAGCAATTGAAGAATTTAACACAAATCTGTCAGTTGTGTTAAATCTTCACTCTGGTGTTTATAGCTTAATTAAAATATATAAGTTAGAGGTAAATGAAGATTCTACTTTTTCACATTGATTAAAAGAAACTAAATTATGTGCCATGGATGTATTTTTAATAAAACTCTTATACAGTTACATTTCCACATGAGTTAAACTTTTAATTGCATATAGAATAACAATAATGAACATATATATTGATCAAACGTAAAATCCTGACTCCACCCCACCCCAGAAAAAAATTATTGAAAGCTTAATACTGAACAGTGCAATGACTACTGAACAGTGTAGTGACTGCTCATAAATATTTAAACCAGACTATAAGGCACAAAATCTTTATAGTCTTACAAAGACACAATTTGTCTTCTCAAAACTCTAACATACAATAAACCCATCATAATGGTTTACCTGTGTGAGAAGCTTTGTTAGAGAAGGGAATGTCTGTAAAAATACAACTTCTAGTATGCAGTAACATATTATTTTTCAATAATGAAGAAAGAGCAAAGGATTTGAGAGGGAAGACTGAAAGGGAATCCATTAATCTGTGTACAGATATGGAAGCTAGGATAGCTGGCAACAATAAATATTAGAAGGAGATATAGTAATTCCTTCCCTTTTCACTTAATTCCTGTTATTTATTATTATTGTCTGAATTTTTATTTTATATTAATTGAACAAAAACACAAAAAAGAATCATCCTTTATTACATCTTGTAGAAAGCGTGTCGATTGGTTACAGATAATTTTCGTGCATTTCTTCCACAGTCATTACTTATAGTTCATATTAGATTACACACTTTAAGTCAAAAATCTTTGTATATCTTACTATCAATGTACCACAATTCTCATTTGACTACAATTATTTGAACATGTTTTTATCTCAAATCATTCATATTTAAAGACCCAACCACATGGCATTCATTAGCTATTTCAAAAAATCCTCCAATAACATTATACCTTTGTAGCATCTTTTAAGTAAAAGTCAATTAATAAAGTTTCTAAGTCTTCCCCCTTTTTTGCCCAACTCACTGATTAAAATTTATATCCAAGTTAGTTTTGCCAATACCATAGAATGTATATATTGTTAAACAATGGCCATTAACATTTCCTTGTTATTATAATTGGCTAAAAATCGTTTACTATTTATGTCCCATCTCCTCTCGTCAGACCCCCCCCCAAAAGAAAAAACCTTACACCTTTATAACAATATCTAAATAAAATTTTGTTAATAAAATTTTATAGGTCTTTTTCCCAAGTCACAATTTGCAATTTATATTCAATTTTTTTTGTTAGATTACTATACATGTATATATCATTAGGCTATATCCATTATCGTTTCCTTATTGTTATTATAGTTAATGCGAATAAACATTTGATAACAATCTAAAAAATCCAAGTGTTACAGAATTCCTACTTATTAATCACCAAAATCAACTGATTTTTTATTATCAATTTTCATTATCAACCTATATCTTTGCAGTAACAAAAAATCTTATCTCTCTTGCCAATTGTGGTGTAAGTCTTCTTTTTATCACCTTTATAAGGTTTTTATAGACTTCTCTCCGTACTGTTTAGGATTTATATCCAAGTTACTTTTGCCAATACCGTAGCATGTATATATTGTTAAACAATGTCCATTAACATTTCCTTGTTGTTATTATAATTGGCTAAAAATAATTTACTATGCCCCATCTCCTCTCATCAGCTCCCCCCCCCAAAAAAAACTTTACACCTTTATAAAGAGATCTAAATAAAAATTTGTTAATAAAATGTATAGGTCTTTTTCCCAAGTCACAATTTACAATTTATATCCAAATTTCTTTTACTAAATTGCCAATACATGTATATATCATTACGCTGTATCATTATCATTTCATTATTATTATTTATGGTTAATTAATTGTTAGCGAGTAAACATTTAATAACAATCTAAAACAATCTAAGAGTTACAAAATTCCTACTTATTAATCACCAATAATAAAAAACTATTTTTTTATTATCAACTTTCATTGTCAACCTGTATCTTTCCAATAACAAAACAGCTTATCTCTCTTGCCAATTGTGGAGTCAATCTTCTTTTTATCTCCTTTGTAGGGTTTTTATAGGCTTCTCTCTGCACTTTGTTATTTGAAGGGTCTCTCAGATAATCTCGTTGCCCACCAGTTGCTACTAGAGTTAACTTGTCTTTGGTTGTCAATCTTGTTTCTGAAAAAAATTCTCTTCTATCATCATTAGTATATTTTTCTTCTGTGTCCTGGAATCTGGGGTAGAGCTCCAATTCGTCGAATTCCCTTTCCATATTCCTTCTTTCTATTTTCACCCACATTTGCTCCATTAATAAATTCATAGATTGTCTTATCTTTATCTTCTATATCTTCATTCTCCCCTTTAATTTTTGGGACTCCAAGCCCATCATCTTTTGCTGTGAGGAAGACTAGTCTTTCCAACTTCTTCTCAATTCTCCCATATCCTTCCAATAGATTTTGAATTCCAGCCAAGATATTTTGGAATTTTAAGGTTTCCTCATCTAAGTATTGATCCACGTTTCCAAAACAGAAGAGAGAAAGAAAAAAAAAATACTAATAGCGACTGCCACACTAGTCTTCCAGGCCTCTCTTACTTTTATTTTAAATTGACTTGAACACAAGTTCTTTTAAGCTCTTCAAAGGGGAAGGGTTCTGTTTCCCCCCTCCTTCCTTCCTTCCTTCCTTCCTTCCTTCCTTCCTTCCTTCCTTTCTTTCTTTTCCTGTCAAAATAATTCTCAGAGGCACCTGTGAAAACAGTTTGTGCCCTTAGTTCTTTATCAGTTTCTGTAAACAAGTTGCAAACCCTTCAGCTGCAAAGTTAGTGAAGTCAAATAAGAAGAAAGATACGTTGTTTCAAAAACCCCAGCTTCTGACCTCCGAGTGGCAGTTAATTTTCACCTTCTATAGGAAACAAAGTTCTTTAGATTTCTTTCAGTGTGGTTTAATAACAAGTAGTAGGAAAAATTGTTAAAATAAAAAGGAAGGTTTTAATCCAGAAGTCAAAAAATAAAGCAACAAGAAGCAGAAGAAAAAAAAAATCAATCCGTTCACTTTAAGAGGAGAGAAAAAATACCTCACCAGATGGACTCACTTTCTCTTTTCACTTCCTTCCTTCCGGAGCATCCCGATTTCATCAGCCTACGGGCTGCCTGTTTACCGCCGGCTTGAAGCACTTCCCTTGGGTCTATCAGGGATTTTGCGATATCCCTGAGACCAGCAAGGCTTTGTCTTCCAGATCACTGTCTCTACAGGATAATTTAGATCTCAATAGACTCTCCAGCAGCAAAAGTGTCAACGGCAGTGTCAGAGTATCGAGACCGCATGTTGTAACATCACGACATGGCTCCTCCTTCTTAATTCCTGTTATTTTGTTTACTACTTTCTACTTTCTTTCTGCACTTTCCACAATGTTTCTTAATATGGAATGGAACAGAGTGATGACTAAGCATGCGTGTATGGGGAGAAAAAGGCATATTTTCTAACTATATCTAACTTGTTTAATGGTAAACTACAGTACAAAATTGTTAAAGACCACATTTTATTAAATAAATAAAGAAGCTTGTTAAATATATAGTCAATTCCATTTTATGAAAATTCAAATTATAAAGTAAATGGATTGAAAATATAGCACTAAAACTAAAACTCAATGTTATGATATAAACCAAAAAAAGGTACTTAAGGTACTAGAAATTAAGAAGGTGATAAAATATTAATACTAGAGATAATGCAGAATAAAGACATTTAAATTAAACAAAGCACAACAGAGTTAGCTATAGTAAATTGAGGAATGTGAGCCTCTAAACACATACATATGTAGATAGATATTTACTTAGAAAAAAAAGAAGTAAATAGAGGTAGTAAGAGAGATTTAGATTTTTCTAATACCTCATTGAAAAAGATTGAGGAAAAAACTGCTCTGGATTTAGTATATGCTTACAGGCAAATAGTACACTGCGTCTTGAGAGGAAAAATAACTCTGAAAGGGACTTCAAATGCAAATAAAAGATATAAAAAGAAGCCAGATACTATTTTCACATATAAATACTGCACAAAATGTATTACTTTTGGATAAACTTATTTCCATTTCCCCCTTGATGCAACCAGAAAACTGTTGCAAAGGGGTGGGGATAGGAAATCAGGTATTTCTGTCCTGAGCTTTTGTAAATTCTACTCCAAGAGTTTTTAATTTTTTTCAATAGGTCAGTGGTCCCCAACCTTTTTATCGCCGCGGACCAGTCAGCCTTTGATAATTTTACCGTGGCCCGCTGAGCGCGCGCAGGGGCACGCGGGGCTCTCTTCCCTGGAGCCTTTGCGCACGGCCCAGGAGCTTTTGCGCACGGCCCAGGAGCCTTTGCGCTGCAGCCTGGTCCTTCGCCCCCCCCCCAGAGAAAGTCGGTCCGGAGAAAGCCAGTCCCCGCGCCTCTCACTCCCACACGCGCCACCTCCGAGCGTCACAGCCCCACCAGCCCCACATAGAGCGAGTGAGCAGCTCAAGGTCACCTCCGGACAGCGGCAGTGGCCCCTTCCAGAAAAACCTGCAGTAAAGGCGCCAGTTAACCACCACCTGCTTACCAGGGTTGGCTGCCTCGGGCGCTTGGGCAAAAGTGGCCCCCAGGAGGCGGACGCGCACAGCTGACGCGCGTCTTTCCGAGCTCCACAAAAAACCCCAACGGCCCCCTTTCGGTGCGGGCTGGAAGCCAGGCGGGAAGTTCCCGTTCTCTTACCTGGGCTGTGACGACTATTGGGGAAGTGTGCAGCGCCTCAGAAGTAAAGCTGCCGCCGCTGACGCCGTTCCTTGGAAGCGACGGAGCAGCTGAGGCAGGAAGGCGCGCGGCGGTGGCAGCTGTTCAGCCAGCCGCCTCGCAGGAGAAGAGCCGCTCTTGGGTTTCGCAGGGAGCGGCGGTGGAGGCGGTACCAGCAGCGCCCGGGGATTCCACCAGCGCGCGCGCGGACCTTTGGGCAGCTGTTCAGCCAGCCGCCTCGCAGGAGAAGAGCTGCTCTTGGGTTTCGCAGGGGGCGGCGGTGGCCGCGGTACCAGCAGCGCCCGGGGATTCCACCAGCGCACGCGGAACTTTGGGCAGCTGTTCACGTCCCCCGGCCACTGCGCGGCCCGGTGCCAGGTACTCCACGGCCCGGCACCGGTCCGCGGACCGGGGGTTGGGGACCACTGCAATAGGTTCATTTAGTATATATTAACACCAGGAAGCATAAGGAATAGTTTAGATTAGTAATTTAGCAAACTCTTGATCTTCTTCAATTTGCAAAGTCCAAATCTGCAGTTCCAAGTTTACTAAATAGTAAACAATGAACAATAAAAAAATCAAGGTTCTGTTTTATAAGTATAATCTTTATAGTCATTGTACTTAAATGCAACAAAATTGGTTAAAATTTTGTTTGTATTTCTGTTTAGCTGCCTTAATGCCTCTTCTCAAGTTTGCCCTGGCTTCATTGTATTTGTCTTTGTTTCCTGCCTTGAAGGTGGAGTTTCGGGCTCTCAGAAGTGATTGTACCACTGCTGACATCCCAAGTTTGCGATTACTGTAAACTCTGATGCGCTTATTCACTGTTACATTGTCTGTGCATGTTTTAATGTATGAGAGTATAGTTTCAGTGAATTCTTGCAGCTCCAAATATTCAAATATACTCCACTCGGTAGTCTCAAAGCAGTCCTGCAACTGGCAGAGTGCTCCCTCCGGCCAGATTTTGACAGTTTTCAAGACTGGTCATAGCCTTTTCCTAAGGGGGATATACTTTGCACAGTAGCAGAGAGATGTGGTCAGACATACCCAGATGGGAGAGGGGGATTGCTCTATATGCCTATCTTAACTTTGAGTACACTGATTATTATACAGATTATTGGCTATTCTACTCCACTACTGTTTAGTTTGGTTGTATTTTTCTCCATCTCCATAAAAATCTGTCTCAATCATACTAGAGATTTTAATTTTTAATGTAAAAGAGACTATGTGGTATATTTTTGAATTATAATTATAATTCAAATAATATTAGTATAAAATACAACAATATAGTAACTACAATAATATAGTATTGAATTATAATTATTTTTACAGGAATTATAGGAAATGTTAAGGAAATGATTGATTATAGATTTTTAAACTCAGAGATAGAAAAAGACCAATCTTTGGTTTATGTATATAGCTTGTCATTAAAAAATCATCATTTAATTTAAATCAATTTTTAATCACTAACTCCTACTTGAACACTTCTTGATGAGGGAATACAGTAATGGACTAATGGATATAATCAAAAGCTACTTCCTCAAATGATGTTAAGCAGCTTCTTATGCTGCACTACTAAAAAGGCAGGTTGCTGGAATTATTTATACACATTATCATGACACGGGTGTTTACACATGCACATACACATCTATACCAAAGCCAATCCAAAATTCAATGCATCCAAATGACCTACTGTATCAAAGCTTCCTTTATGCATCAAATCAATTGGCGGCCTGAAGAGATCTGCAAGGGTAGTGAGCTTCTTATCTATGGCTCCTCCATTTCTCAATTCTTGCTCCTGCCGAACTGTAGAGCCCCAAAAGAAAAACAAAGAAGACAAAATATTCACAAGAGCAGAGTCAGTTACTTTCATCAAATGCAATGTGACTGTATTAACGTGATTAGGCTGAATCAGTTTTGTACTAAATATTTTTTAGTAACAACCATCACGTTTATACATTTTGGGTATGAAAATGTGGCTCTCAGCCAGTCACTCTCTCTCAGGCCAACCTACTCACAGAATTGTGTGGAAAACAAAAGACAGGAATATTAGATATGTTCATCACCTTTGGCTGGTGATCTATCTATCTATCTATCTATCTATCTATCTATCTATCTATCTATCTATCATCTATCTATCTATCTATCATCATCATCTTCAGTAATAGATATCCTAAATTTGTGATTTAAATACTCATAGAATATTTAAATATTACAGAATTATAGTTTTTTTGTCTCATGGCAAAGACTGATTTGTTCCCTTCCTTTAATATCAAAGCATCATGTTAATAAACAACCAGCTTTTAAAAATATATATATAGTAATTTAAATCTTGATTTCTAAAAAGTGAAATATAAATAGAAAATATCTATAGTATCCAGTTTTTACTCCTTTCCTCTAATTCTGGCCCCTCTTCATATACCTATATAAGATCCAGACTGGACTGGGATGGTTTAGCCCATTCACTGTGCAGATGTTCCTGTATACAATGCCAGCTACTTGATTGTGCATTACAGTATATAGTGTTTCTGTTTGCATCTGATACCCTGCTACTATATGTCAAAAAAATGTCTAAAGCTTTCTACATAACCTGCATCTCAGGTCCTGTCTGGTTTGCTATACCACTGCTTCTACGGAACTGGTACTTAGTGCCTGTTCTTGTGCTTATGTGATCAGCACCTTTGTTGTCTTTAGTTCAGCCCTTTCTAGCCACTGGTAGAATTACCCAATATCTGTCACCTCAGCTATTTGTCTATAGCAGGTCTGTCAAACTCGCGGCCCAGATGTGCTGGCCACACCCACACCCAGTTTACCAAAGGAAAAAAAAAGTCCCACTACATCAGGTGATGCCGCCATGACGTTGTGAGTTTGACAGCCCTGGTCTATAGTATATCCTATGCAGGGTCTTATCTTACTATGGTACTTTCTCTCCTTGATCTTCCTCCCATGTTTGCTGCTGCTGATGCCTTATTTTCTCAGCAGCTGATCTTTGGGTGCCATCTTAGTAATGTTCTACTAGATGCTCCGAGTTTCATCCAGGGCAGTGGTTTTGACATTCACCAGACCCCACCTGCTCTTTTTCCAGATGGTGTACACTCCCTGGGTATTGGACTTGGGAGTAGAAACATTGTGAAGAGTTTCTGGGTATTCACATCAGCAGTCTCCATATCCTCCTTTGGACAATTTACTATATTGGCAGGGCATGCATGTAGATGGCGTGGATCTTATTCTTTCCAGTAAGCTGGCTCTTTAAGACCTGTCTAATCCTTTGGTGGTATTTGGATGCTGCTATCTTCCTTGCCTCCTCATTGTAGTTCCCAAGAGACTGGAGGATACTAAAGTACTTGGAGCTAGTCTCTGTTTGCTATGTGATTCACTGACAGTTCCATCTCATCAGTCTGAATTATATGACTGCAATTAGAACTGGAAATCTGATAAGAAGTCCTAACCTTTTTTGCAGTGGTCATTAGCAGGAAATTGGCAAAAAATGCTAGAAAGCAGAAAAATACATAATCAATTTCAATCATGTGGAATACTGTAACCTGTTCTAAAGGTCATAATCATTTGATGGATGGAAGTGCTTTACAGGCTGAATATTATCCATAATGTTCACACCTTTTTGTATTTCCATCAATAATCTCTCACCAAATTGCCTTGAATATGCCTCTAATCTCATTTTCCACAGATGCAGGCATTTATTCTCCTTAATCATGTATCTCAAGGATTACAGTAGTAAATTGTATACTAGTTTATTGGTTTGAGTTATGGTGATAACAGAAATTGTTGTGAGGGAGTCTTCTAGCACTGATGGTACTTCTCCACTGAACCTTGGTAACCAGTCTCAAGGGTTGACTATAGTTACTTTATCTGTGATCTTATGCCTATTAGATTAATGCTCTATAATGGAGGGAAGTGGCAGTGATGATCCAACTGCACATCCATTTGTTTTTCCAGTTCTTCTTAAGTCTGAGTTGTAACATATAGTTGATCTACATCAAGTTATGAGAGCAGCTTCTCATTACTATGTTGAAACACTGGGTAACTATCCATTTCTCAGTTAGTGTGGATGGATGGGTGGATCTTTTGTATATCCATGGCTCCCTTATATTTCATATATCCTCTCCCATTAGGTCTACTGTTGCACTAGCATTCAATCAATTCCAGGTTATATAATACCATACCATAACTATGACTGCATGTTTCCTACTATAACTATTAATTATTATTTGTGAACTTGCTGTAATTATCCAATATGTAGTTACTATTCCTTCCATCACTTAGTTACATTCTCAATTGTTTAATAGTAATAGCAAAACAATAAAAATACTGTTAAAGGTGTTGAAGACTGGTAATACTGAACATTATATATAGAGAAAAATAAGAAAAATCAGTTTTCAAATAAATTAAAATGAAGTTTTTATGCATATGGTTGAATGTCAAAAAACATTGGCATTCAGTGAGCAAAACTGAGCATTTTTCAGACATAACTTCTTGTATATGCATGGAATAATTGATGACTTGATTCTTCCTTTACACTGAATCCAAAGAACACATTTTTGTATTAATGAAAAGTGGGGTAAATGTGCCACTAAACTTTGTTAGAAAATTAATATATTTTTGTATATAACAGAAATTGTAAAATTATCTAATTTAAATAAAATTAACCGAATTGATTCCAAAATTATTCATAATTACATATAAATGGGCTCATATCAATGTAATGACTCTTTTGAGCTAATATCAATGTAATAAAATCTTTGAAAGAACTGGACTAAAGATTCTGGTCACTACTGAATTAAATTCTCAGCTTATTCTTTCTCGTTAATATTCAATACAAGGCCCCAACTGACAATCTAATATAAAAGTCAAATTGCAGTTTGGTTTATTAGTTTGTGAAAGTACTTCAGATTAAAGAAGCAAAAGGCATTCATATTATTCTTGGATTCATGTGGAATTCATTGCAACTGGTCAGGATTATTACTGGCAAGGAATGTGTATCAGATTTCTTCTGGCAATATTTAAACCAGGTAAGTAGTATTTCAAGTTTGGTTAGCAATGTTTATTGGAATGCAGGTAAGTTGTTGGTTTTCAAAAATATATAGCAACAAACCCAATGCTGATATATTTGTGCTGTTGCAATGAAAGTGGATGGAAAGGTTGCTGGAAGCACGTTGTTCTTGTAATGATGGTGGTATGCATCAATAGCTCCAGCCCTTTTATCAATTTGAGAAATGATTCTCCCAATGTGGAATCCCATGAATATGTTAGTTACGGCAACTAAACTGGTTCTCAAGCCATAATCATAATAACAACTAAAGTAAGGTGAAAGGGCTCAATATCTGGTGATTTCACCCAGTTTTCTGACTTGTCACTGCTGCCTTTTTTTTTTTTACTTGCCATTCTAGCTTTTAATTCCTGAAATGAAATGGTATATAACTGGGAATTTTCTGACTGCATCTACATTTTCTTATGCTGACAAAGAGATTATTCTTACTTCAAAAATTATAACTTCCTTGGAAAACAGTGTCTTGCCCATATTGAAATATAAAGCATTTACCGTGTGAATATACTGTAGCAATGGCTTTATTTTTTAAAAAGTTTCCTTGCTGGTATTGCAAATTTCTTATAATGCAAAATGAAATTGTTTGAACTCTACAATAGCACCATTACTAAAAGTTCTAAGGAGCCTATACTGTTACCCTTGGACATAAATCATAAAAGAAACAAAAAGATGAATATAATTATCCACAGATACCTACTAGTTTCTGTCTGGAAATCCCGAAAGCCATCAAATATTGAACGAGCTGGTCTACGTCTTTTTGGTGCTTAATAGGAACAGAATTTAATAAACATATTAATAATAAAATCTTATCATATAGCCACATTGTGGATTTGTGGCATATACCTATAGTAAAGGATGTATACAAATTCCAGGACACCAATAATGCATCATACTAGTTTCATACATGAATTCATTAGTTCTTATGTTTCCAGTTTCTGTATGCCTATCTTGATGTACTGTATATTTGAAGACAAAATATATACAGGTTGCTATTCTGTCTCAATGCTTTTAAAGCAGTTTAGACTCAAAAGAAATTAAATATGCCCCTCCCCCACTCAAAAAGTATAACATCAGAAAGGCTGGTGCAGCTACATCCATTGGCATAATACAATGGCAAGCCAAAAGTAAAATTAAAGGGCAATTAAAATAAACCAACTGTTACAACTGAAACAAAAGTCTGCAATGTGCAGGCCACATAAATATAAGGAAGGTACTAAGAACTGCTGGTTTGTGATGTAATTATAACTTACAGAACATATTATCTGACCCATGATTGCTTTTGTTCTCTTCTATCCTATCATCCTGTGCTATATAAAACAATCCTGCTTAAATTTCTCAGTGAAATGCTATTATCTTTGAGTCACAGAATATAAGGGTTAGGAGGAGGAATCTTGGACATAATTTATTCTAAGTCAGTGGAAGAGTGCACTTCTACAGTTGTTGCTGCAGGAACACACCAGAGCTTGAAAACAAATCTTGGGACTGTTTCACTATCCATTTTATCATGGCAGAAATTATTTATATTAATAGCATTATAACATACTTACTAATGCATAATTACCCTAGAAAAACAGTCAGCATCACACACAAAAATAGCTACTTGATAGCCATATAAAAGTTGAAAGAAAATCTATTATAACTTTCTCGGATTTGGTCACAAAAATATTTCTTCATTTCAATCCACTTGCCCTTGTAGTTATGAACAGGTTTTACATTTTAAATGTATGTACAGTATGTCTAAATGGATCACTAGCCATTTAATTTTATACCTGTCAATTCAGAAATAGCCTCATTAATGCTACTGAAATTTTACAGTATATATTCAAAGGATAGATATTGTGGAGACCTATTAACAAGGGAAGACGATATTTGACTTCTTAAACTGCACAAAAATGATTCAGCTGATGCTATCTATTTAGACTTTTCAAAACTCCCTAATAAAGTAGAATACTGAGTAAACTCAGATGTTCTCAGGGCCCAGAAACTGCTCCAAAATATGAAATAGTTGGACTAAATAGTCAATTTTCAAGTTGGGCAAATATTCAATGGGATTCCATAGGGATCAGATCTGGTGGAGTATTTTTACATAAAAGAAATTAGCAATGAACAGGAAGGTAGCCAAGTTTTATTATAATATTAAGTGATCAGGTTGGTGAAAACAATAGGTTCATGAAGAGCTTCAAGTGAATCTTTACACTTGTTTAATATTTTAATGTGGCTCAAAATAAGAAAGTACAAAAGGTACATTCTGTATCCCTATGGGCTGCAATTGATGTTGGAAAGATGAGAGGTAGGTGCAACTGTGGACTGAAGGAGGATTGCTTGTAATAGCAGTGCCAAATTTCTGACCTTGGATTTGGTTAGCATGTTGGTCGTTGCAGATGTTATTGAAAGTTAATGATTAGACACTGGGTGTCCTTATTTGTATCTCAACTGTAATGATTTGAATGAGGGGGAAATCAGTTGGACTGTTACAGGATAAAGGAAATTATCAGTAGCAAACATAGTGTCATTGTGAATCCAGGTGCCACGCAGTTGGGAAGAGCTCTCCAGGCATCAAGGAGACTGTACATTGGAAAAATCCCTATTTTGTCTCTGTGGCAAACTAACAAACAGAATTTATGACAGTTTGAGATTAGAACCCATTCTTACACAAAGAATATCATTTCTTTAATCTATGAGGCTCATCATGAGGCAATTAAGTGACTGCCTGAAGATTCTGTTAAGGCCTAATTGTTTGATACAGAAGATGGGACTTTTTAAACAAACAAAAAAATCCTATCTGTGTACTTAAGAGTGGTGATGGTGGAGGAAATATGTATAAGCAACCAATGGCGAGCATGAGTGAATGAGGCACAATGAATTTGTAATACTTTTGAAAAGAAGAATATATAATCATTCCATCCAATTTGCTATTACCATGCATTCCTGAAAAGATATGTGGCTCTTTCCTGCTCACTCTGATGGAAAGATGCCAGCAAAGAAAATATTTTTTATTCACATTCTTCCTGTATTAATAGAACACTGCATGTGTCATAGATGGTACATATCAGGAGATACATGTTCAAAAGAGATATAATTATAAAATCCATTCTATTTTGTGTCTGACTGCATGAAGGTATAATCTATTGGTTTGTTGGTTCATAATATAGTGTAGCACAATCAAAAATAGGTTTAAAAAAATAAATCCAAGACCCACTTTATGATAATAAACATGAATATTCCCAAATTTTCCAGAATGAATTACCATGCTTTCAGGACACATTACATTGTTATTTACAAATCCAGAGAAAAATCTATTGAACATAACTAAACAGAAATACATAATTTCTTGAACAGAATCTTGTTAGGAATTACTACTACAGTGTTATTAATACTTCTATACCTCAATTTCTTATTTACAAAATAAAAGCAGTAACAGTAATGAACTAATAAAAATAATGTCAGACTATTTTAGTGGGTATTAAAAAAGTTGCCTGATATGCATATTTTTCAGTACTATAAGATCTCATCATCTCCATTGTAAGGACAATGTAGAACATAAAAAAGAAGCTTACCACCAAATAAGGGTTCGGGTTCTACCAGAATTTCTTGTTTTTGAGGAATAGGTGCCCTCACTTCATCTCTATGAAGACAAAAAGCACATAATAGCTTGAAAATATATTACTTAAGAGAAAAATCTGTTCTTTATACCCATATTGAAACCATGCAATGGTGTTCAAACTATTATCAGGAACAAGAAAAGAATGTATGGAAATTGCTCTTGTGATTACACAGAAGGAAAAAGTGCTCAACTGCCTGGACCTAGTCTTTACCATTTTATGTCAGGAACAAGACAAAATTCCTGATATTTTTGCACGGTTTTATTTAAATAAATCTTTAATAAAAAGGTAAGGGAAGAATCAACTTGGCTACAATTACTTGCAAAATATTAAAACTAGTTCTTAAATTAAACCAGTATACATTCACCAGAAAGCACATAAACTAGCAGTAATTCCAAATGCCTCTTTGTTAATGAGCAGCAAACAATTGTTCGGAATTCCAGTGGTGTCAGCTTCATTTCTACAGTTCTCAACTAAAACAATTTTTCACTGCTTCTAGACTAGGTGTGTGGGGGCGTGATGCTCAATGGTTTAAGACACTGAAAAGCTGAGAGACTGGTTTCAAGACCCGAGCACCATGGGACAGGATGAGCTGCCATTACTTCCCCCAGCTATTTGGACACTGCTGGCACCCTTGGCTAAGAAATGATGATTAGCTCTGTCCCCTAGAGTCAGACACTACTGGAAAGGGAAAATCTTTGCACTTTACCTTTAGACTAGTTGCGACAGCATTTTGTATCTAACTATTTGCAGATGCTATGCAGTTGAATATTGTTTAATAGACCAAATGAGGGAGGAGAAATTTTATGGAAACAAAATAATTACCCCAAAATGAGACAAGGCATGAATTCCAGATCAAAGTGCAGATACTGGGCAAATGGAATATTGGAATGTTATTATACAAAATACAGATGAACTACAATCAACTGCAATGACATTAAAAGTGTAATTTCAAGATTGGCATTTGTGCAAAAGGAAACATTGCCAATGTTTCAATATAGGTATGAAAAACATAAAATCATAAATAAGCTAAACACAAATTAGCAAGAAAAAAGAGGAAATTTATATAGAATGAAATTCCCTAATTAAGTTTTCGATTTGTACTTCACCAGAAATTCCATAAAAATATTTGAGTAAGAAAATATTAAACAAACTATTTAGTAATCCATGCCCCCCAAAAATGTCCAAATGTCCCAATTTCCTATAAGAATTTGTGAAACTGAAGCTTTAGCACTTTCTCCGAAACTTTCCCAAGAGGGAAACATTGGTGTTCAGCCAGTAGCTGTATCACATAACTGGATCAAGAAATGGTCATTTTAGAAGGAGACACACTACTGCTTCCTTCAAGACTAAAAGCATCAATCTTGTCTGCAGTGAAGTATCATCTACCTCTCAGATCCATCCCACTCACACATATCCCACTCAACCACACAAATCAGTCAAGTGGGGAATAGCAGAATTTATGCTGCAGGTTTATTTGGTTCTTTAGTTTCTGGAAATTCAAAAGAATCCAGACAAACTAGAAAGAATAATAGAATAATTATATTGTATTCTGTTAATTTTGTTAATTGGTATTGTTAATAAAAGTTTCACAAAGGACCTGTGCTTTAAAAGTTTTGGTGATTAAATAGACACCCAAAGCAACAATAGAAGCAGCTGCATAAGAAAAACTAGGAACATAAAAGCAAAAATATTTGAAATATACGTACAAATTTCAATGATAATTTAATTATCCTCTTTACAACACTACGTACTCTGTATGTGGTCGCAGATTTGATACACTTGCAGAACTAGTGCTGGGTTCTTCAGCAATTCCTCCACCATCAAGGAACATAGTGACAGCCATTTCTAGATTATTGTTGCACGCTTCAAGCATATGTTTACCTGCACTTTCACTGGCACCTATGACAGAATGAAAACTGCATTAAGTTTCAACAAAAGTTTTAAAAGAGAGAGAAAAATAGATTAATTTAATAAAGTGAATATAATGTATTTTTTACAATAGACTAAACATTTTTTATATATTAAACATCAACATAATCCAGTCATGTAAATACTTTATTCTGTTTTGTTGCTTTTGTATTCCTAATGATTTTTGGAAAGATCCTACAAATAATATTGAGATGGTTTGGCTATCTTTTTCTGGGAAGTTTTTCAACTAGGGCTCAGAGACAGTAACTCTCCTAAGGTCACTTACTAGTTTCTGTGTCTGAGGTCAGTCTAGAACATGGGTCTTCTCAATTCTATAGCGTTCCCTTTTCTGCATGACGAAGTGTGTGTGTGTGTGTGTGTGTGTGTGTGTGTGTGTATATATGTGTGTGTGTGTGTGTGTATATATATGTATGTATGTATATGTATATGTGTGTGTGTGTGTGTATATATATATATATATATATATATATATATATATATATATATATATATATATATATATATATATATATATATATATATATATATATATATATATATATATATAAAGTCACAACCCCTGGTATGCCGCAATTATGGGAGGAAGCTAACTGCTTCCATTCTCTGTCAATCGGCTCATCACAAGAGTCCATCACGACAGAAACCCAATATTTTTATTGTTGCCTTTCTTATATTTGTGTTTTATTTGTGCTGATAAATAAATAAAGGGAGACTAGTATAGATCTATTTCAAGCTATTTAGCTCTCATCAGCTAGCCATACCCTTACTGGGATTCGAATCCCAGTAAGGGTATGGCTACCTGATGAGAGCTAGCTTGAAATAGATTTATACTAGTCTCTCTTTATTTATTTATCAGCACAAATAAAACACACACACATATATATAAAGTTTACCAATAATAAAACCATTTCAATACAATTTTTTTTGCCAAATTTTAGTATACTCTGTTACTATCGCCTCTCACACATCCTTTGTTAATTACAGAGAATTCAATGGAGTATTCCTATGAAATTTAGTGCAAGTCGAACAATCTAATGCTTTCAACCTTCTGCACTCCCAACACGACTGCAGGAGTAGTTACAGACTTTTACTGAAATGGAGTACTCTGGAGTATATGCATGTCTCATATTATTTGATCTCTGAAGCAACCAGAAACACACAAGAAGTTTGAAGAGTTTCCATCTGCTTCAAAGTTTGACAAGGCTTAAGCTCCATACCATATTCTTAAAGAATAAAAAAACAGATCTCAGTACAATCAAACAATCAGTAATAACTATAGGCAATAGCTTGGTGGAAAAGTGTTAAAACCGTTGACTATAATTCCACTTTCCTTTGATCCAACTACCAAAAAGAAGGGTAGATTATATGGTACCCTTCAGTTGGTGGACTACCCGTCTCATAATCACTTGCCATGAACCATGCTGGCTTTGACTGATGGGAACTGTAGTATAAAACACTTGGAAAACTTTGTATTTTCATTTTTTTTGTTTAAAAAAGCCTTTTTCTTACATTTGGCTTTCCTTCTTTCTCAACAAAATATTACCAGAATAATTAGAAATTATTGGAAAACAATATACAAGGACCTTTACAGCTATATTAAATTATATCTGAAAGATTAAGTATTTAACGTAATGTTCTTTCCTTTTGCACAAATTACTGCAGTTAGACTTAGTGCCGTGCATTTTTCTCAGAAATAAAAGGATAATAGTAATACATACATACAAAAAAAAAAAAATTAAAACAGAACTTAGTTGAATGCAACAGAAATAAAATAAAATGAAAGCTTCTAAAACATAAAAAAAATTATGGGAATATGTTTTACAGCATCAATAAAACTGTCCATATACAAGTAGTCAACTTACAACAGTTCATTTAGTGACTGTTTGAAGTTACAATAGCACTGAAAAAATTAAGTTATGATCGTTTTTCGCACTTACAACCATTACAGATTTAGATTTAGATTTATTAACATTTGTATGCCGCCCACTCCCATTGGGACTCTGGGCGGCTCACAGACAAGACAAAAAGAAACATATATTAAAAAATTTAAAATAAGGATACAAGTATTACAGCATCCCCATGGTCACAGGATCAAAATTCAGAGGTTTGGCAACTGACTCATATTTATGATAGTTGCAGTGTCCAATCCCCTTCTGATAAGCAAATCAATGGAGAAGCCAGATTCACTTAACTGTGTTACTAATTTAGCAACTGCAGTGATTAACTTAACAATTGTGGCAAGAAAGATTGTAAAATGGGGCAAAATTCACTTAACAAATGTCTCACTTAACAACAGAAATTTTGGATTCAATTGTGGTCGTAAATCAAGGACTACCTGTAATCTTCACAGAGTACACCTATGCATGCTAATTCAATAATAGATCCTACCAAGCCTAATGGAATTTACTCTCAACTAAGTATAGATATCATTTCAACTTTCAATTAGTTCAGAAAGGCTTAAGTGAATGGCGCTTTCTATATTCACTAATAATATTTTGAATAGGAAAAATTAGAAGTTATTTATTTATATCAAAATAATTTTGAAAACAAAGAGCAGGAGCAGTACATATTTTCTTACATAATGTATAATTAATGTTAATGAAATTCAATGCTTTTATATTTATTTTATTTTACTCATTTCCCACCTTTATTATTTTTACAAATAACTCAAGGCGGCGAACACACAAAATACTCCTTCATCCTATTTTCCCCATGACAACACTGACTACCAGTTCTCCAGCATTTCACCAAATAATATTTTCTATTCCAACAAAGATATTAGGCACTGGATCTAGAAATTTTGCATGCACTCTAATCCTAATCCAAGCTCCTTTTGAAATCTGCTGAATGAAGCGTTTGAACATCACTTACACTCAAGAATTCAGTCAAGGAAATATGTTTCTGGCAAGCCTCATGCCGCATTTTTAATAAATTGAATAGGCTTTTTAAAAGATTAGGTATCTCCCTGGAGCATTTGTCCATGATGAGCTTGTAATCCTTACTCGATGAAGCCTCTTTTTTCAGAGGCATCACCTTGTGATTAAAGAGCAAACAAGAAAGGACAGTCAGTCATATTCTGCTTTTAATTCTAGAATGGATTAGACATTTGGCATGGATCAGTTGCTGTCCGAAACAGAACATTAGATATTATTGATCCTTCTTCATCGCTTAAGACTGTTTTCTAATAATATTCATACTTTGGGACCTTCATATAGTCAGAACGGAGGTTAAATATCTCGGGAATATTTTACTTTTACAATACTAACGCCCAAGGCCAGAACGTTCCCACCGGCCTTTTAAAATGGAATTTGGCTCGGCTTATTTATTACCTCCACTGATCCCTATTTTTTTCCGACTTTACACTGACATTACAGACACCAAGGAAAGGCGGACGACGATCTTTTTTCGTCTCGCGCAGTTTGAGAATGAAATAGGCTGATATTTCGAGGGACGGAACAAGCATCTGTTTCCTCGTCTACCATAAATGCAGCCAGCAAACCACAAGCCTGGCTCTTCCTGGAAAATGTCACACTGCGGTCCCCGAAGGGAAGGAGCGCGCTGGTTTTGTTTCCCAGTCGCCTCCTCCACAAAAGAATCTCCGTAGAATTCCTCCCAAGCGTTCTCTCCTCGAAGCTCTCTCTCTCGGTTCGCTCCATTGCGCTTCTTTTTCGATGCCACTGGGCTTCTTCTCCCTCATCCCCGCGCCGGCCTACCGGATCCCCCTCCCCTTTATCTCCCGCCAACTCCCTTGAAGGCAACCTTTCGGACCCCACGCCACCTGCCCCTTCCCCCATTTAGCTGCACCGGACTCAAACCACTTAAGCCTATTCCGTGCTTTCGCGCGCCTCACCCGTGATGGCGGTGAATTGCTGAATTAACCCTTTCATCACTGAGGCGGCAGCAGAGCCCCCGGGCGCCGCCATCTTGCCGCCTCTATCACCGAACAACACTCGCCACCTGCCGGTCCTAGTGCGCAGGCGCAGATTTACCGCGCCCCAATTCCCTTGCGCGCTTTCAATTTCAATATCAAACGTAATGAAGAGCATGACGTAAAAAAGGAAAAGGCGTGTCGTCCTTCTCGAAATGGTATCGGAGACTTCAAATGCTGTCCTCTAGTGGCCGGAGGAATTCCTTTCTAATGCTTGACAATTGTCTCAAGCCTGCTCTCAAAATTTTGCAATGTTGTTCTCCTTGTCCCAAAGGGATTTCTCCCTTGCCTTATGGGTCAATCGCTACAAATGCAATAAACCTAAACCGAAGAAACCCAAGTGTGTAGCGTCGGGGTCTTCCCAACTGCGTCATTCCGTTTGATGGCGAGAGTTTAACTGGAGTGCAAATAGGATAACTTATTCAAGTGAAGCTACCTACCTAGAATTCTAACGTGTAGTTTGCCATTAGGAAAAGGGAGAATATCAGGTTTATCAATAACTATTTGAAACAACTGGACCAACAACTACTACAAAAACAGGAGGAATTAAGAATATATCTTACAGTGTAAAAGTGAATTAGCTGACGGAGAGCATTTAACACCTCCTATCTATGGGAGAACCAAAGCACTTAACTTCAGATTAAATATTTGACATATACTCCATCAATTACATCGTCTAGACTAAGGGTGTCAAACTCAAGGCCTGGGGGCTGGATCCACTCCTTGGGATACTTGGATCTAGCCCCTCAGGGCTGCCAGGCTCCCCAACTTGTTTTTGGCTGCCACAGTCTCCTGCAACCCCTCTGCAAGTGAAAATGGAGCTTGGGAGCCCATTTTCACTGGCAGAGCACTCAAGCCACCACTGGTGCCAACATTAGTGACATCGAGTTGGCCATGCCCACCTTGGCCATGCCCTCCCCCCCAGGTCAAACACAACCGTGATGTGGCCCTAAATGAAATTGACACCCCTGGTCTGGACTGTTTAAGATTCTTGTATTTTGACTTCTGTATTTCCATAGAATCTCTGGAAGTTACTTTTGCCTTGTAAAATGGTCATCTCAATAGCCTGAAATTATCATTGGTATCATTTTTTATAACAATTGTGACTTTAAACTTTTCAAAAATATCAGACCCTTCTGAGTAAAAATGTGATTTAATGCTGATTTAATGAGAACCTTATAAATTCAGCTATGGCTTTTATTCAAAATTATATCCATTTTAAGAATTAAAAATACCCACAGGACATGCCATGATGTATGCAAATGTTTCAAATATGATTTTAGTTTTAAAAAGATGACCAAGGTTTCAGACAAATTGACCAAACACCAGAGGGTTTTGAAATATAAATAATAGCTTGATAATCAACACAAACTTTTTCTCCAGAATGCAATAATGGCAATAGAGAACAATTAAAAAAATGAAAACCCAAATAATACTACTACTAAATGTAATGCTTGAAAAATAATTATTTTATTCACTTATTGTAGTCACTTTTAGGTAAATCCTTCAGAATATATATCTTTGTCTGAAGATTTATTGAACTCAGCTACAAGAAGAATTACCATTTTTATAAAGCTGAACAAAAAACAAATGGTATGGAGATTTCTAAAGGAAACACAATTTATTGCAACAGGAAACATCAGTATTTCAGCCTGCATTTTTTGCTGCTATCACCCTTTCTAAACATTCTGAACGCTGAGATTGCTTACCAAAGTTTTCAAGAATGTGCAAAACAATTCTTAAAAAAAAACCTTATATAGACTGTAATCAGATGCTAAATTAACCTTCCTCCCTTATCAGAGTGGGAACTCTGTTGGATGTATTTATTAGAATGATGCTTAGGAGATAATTAATGACATATATAATCTATATATTAGAAATTACTTACAAATGAAAATAAGTGTGATTTTCCTATTGACTCTCTTTTGGTGCTTCTACTAAGATATTTTGTAAAAATATCAACTGAAAATTGATTGGTTTTCTAGTGAAACCTGTAAACCACATTATTACGGTAATAAAGCAAAAATGCAATTCCAGCAAAGAGAAAAATGAGACTGTATCTTAGGCTATGTCTGTCTTAAAGATGACATTTACCACCGCCTTGTAGGTTCACAGACAACAGTGGCATGTTTATGACAACTCAGCATGTATTATCATTCAGTTCAACTTGAAACTGAGAGTAGTTGATACCATCTATGCATTAAAGAACAGAAACAAGAATTTGAAGAAAAAGGCACAGAATAAATGCTACTGTTTCTGAAACAAGTAACACATTAATTCTGGGAAAAGCTAATATCAGAAGAAATAAATATTTGCCAGTTTTTCAGAATATCTTTTTCAAAATTTTCTATTAATCTACAATAGTTTTGATGAATGTGTCAATTTGTTGCAGATTTCTTAAACATCTGGATAATCGTCCTTTGTTTGATTGGCAACAACTCTACATTTTTTAAATCAGAGTTGAGGACACAATTCAGAACATTTCCATTTTTTACAGATGGTTTTGTCTGGTGTTTGCTAGAGGCCCTCTCATTCTCACTGTGGGAACGTCTGTGTGTTTTGGGTTGATTTCTTTCTGTCTGGCTGGGTGAAGCCTTTAAGAGTTGGCAATGTTTCCCAGCCGCTGGGGATTTTCCAACTGCCGTAGATGTTGTAGGGCGCAAATGATACTCATCAGGGGAGCCTTTTGTGCGATTTAGTGTTTTCTGTTCTCTGTCCATTTCCTTCTGAATTTTCAAAGCCAGACATCTATCTTCTTCTTCTTGTTTATATCGTTTGTAAAGCTCCTCCTCCAAATGTATCTGCTTTTGTATATCATTCATCTCTGTCTCTTGTGTTTGTACAAAAGTTTTTCTTCTTTTGTCATTCAAATATGAATCTACTGTCCATTCAGTGGGAGATTCTTGAGATTTTCTCTTTGGAATCCCTTTAGTGATCAATGAGCAACTCTGGTTTTTATTTTCAATTGGATAGTTTCCCATTACCTTTGTTTTTTCACAAGTTATATCTTTGCCGTCCAACTGACTACTAGATTTCAAAGAAATAAGGATTTCTTCAGTGCTGTCATTTTTGTGAAGTTTTAGCAAGCATGTACTTTCTGTAAATTTTTTATTTCCAAAGTCAATGTTACTGGAACCACTGCTCATTGAGAAAAAATCAGTTTCATAGTCCTCTCTATTAGTAACATGTTCTTCTATTGTTTCATTTAACTGACTCCTTGAAAAAGATGACAATTCAGGGCCATGACAGTTGAACTCAGATGTAGTACATATATTTAAACAAGAACCCGTTGATTCTAAAGGGAAATCTTTAGTCATTTTTCCTTCTCCGGTTGTCGCTGAAGATAGTATTGTTATATCATCTTTTATTTCTTCATCTTTCAAGGTAAAGGGAGTTTTAGCTGTTATGCTTTCCTGGAAAAAAAAACAAAGATCAAAATATCTATCATGCACTTTTTGTATAGGAAAAAATTGGATTGTTTTTTATAACTATGGAACATGAAACATTGGAACATTAAACATTTGATGGTACTTGACTTTCAAGTAAAAGTCTCAGAGATTCAGAAGTTTACTGTAATTTTATATATATATAGTATATAGAAGTTATATAATATCTATATAGTATTACATAGAAATATATTCTATATTATGCAGAATATGTAATATCTATAATTATATAGTATTATATAAAAACGCTAATACATATACCTACCTCAGAAAGAGTGTCAATGTTTTCTTCTTTTAATTCTCCAAATAGCATCTTTGGAGGAAAGAAACCACCAGACTTTGGAGATAAATACCTTAAAAATAACACAAAAGAAAAAGAAAGCTTTTATATATATAGGTGAAACTCGAAAAATTAGAATATTGTGCAAAAGTTCATTTATTTCAGTAATGCAACTTAAAAGGTGAAACTAATATATGAGATAAGACTCATTACATGCAAAGCAAGATAGTTCAAGCCGTGATTTGTCATAATTGTGATGATTATTGCTTACAGCTCATGAAAACCCCAAATCCACAATCTCAGAAAATTAGAATATTACATGCAATCAATAAAATAAGGATTGTACATAGAACAATATCGGACCTCTGAAAAGTATAAGCATGCATATGTACTCAGTACTTGGTTTGAGCCCCTTTTGTAGCAATTACTGCCTCAATGCGGCGTGGCATGGAAACTATCAATCTGTGGCACTGCTGAGGTGTTATGGAAGACCAGGATGCTTCAATAGCGGCCTTAAGCTCTTCTGCATTGTTCGGTCTCATGTCTCTCATCTTTCTCTTGGCAATGCCCCATAGATTCTCTATGGGGTTCAGGTCAGGCGAGTTTGCTGGCCAATCAAGCACAATAATCTCACGGTCATTGAACCAGGTTTTGGTGCTTTTGGCAGTGTGGGCAGGTTCCAAGTCCTGCTGGAAAATGAAGTCAGCATCCCCATAAAGCTTGTCTACAGAAGGAAGCATGAAGTTTTCCAAAATCTCCTGGTAGATGGCTGCATTGACCCTGGACTTAATGAAGCACAGTGGACCAACACCAGCAAATGACATGGCTCCCTAAATCAACACAGACTGTGGAAACTTCACACTGGACTTCAAGCGTCTTGCAGCATGTGCCTCTCCATTCTTCCTCCATACTCTGGGTCCTTGGTTTCCAAATGAGATACAAAAGTTGTTCTCATCAGAAAAGAGGACTTTGGACCACTGAGCAACAGACCAGGTCTGTTTTTCTTTAGCCCAGGTAAGACGCTTCTGATGTTTTTTGTTGCTCAGGAGCAGCTTGACAAGAGGAATACGACATTTGAAGCCCATGTCCAGGATCTGTTTGATGGCTCTTGATGCACTGACTCCAGCCTCAGTCCACTCCTTGTGAAATTCCCCAACACTTTTGAATAGCCTTTTCCTGACAATCCTCTCCAGGCTGTGGTCATCCCTGCTGCTTGTGCACCTTTTTCTTCCACACTTTTCCCTTCCACATAACTTTCTATTAATGTGCTTTGATACAGCACTTTGGGAACATCCAACTTCTTTTGCAATTACTGTTTGAGGCTTTCCCTCCGTATGGAGGGTGTCAGTGATGGTTTTCTGCACAACTGTCAGGTCAGCAGTCTTTCCCATGATTGTGATTCCTACTGAATTCCTAAGAGACCATTTAAAGGCTCAGGAACTCTTTGCAGGTGTTATGGCAATTAGCTGATTAGAGTGGGACACTTTGAGCCTAGAATATTGCACCTTTTCACAATATTCTAATTTTCTGAGATTGTGGATTTGGGGTTTTCATGAGCTGTATGCCATAACCATCACAATTATGACAAATCACAGCTTGTACTATCTTGCTTTGCATGTAATGAGTCTATCTCATATATTAGTTTCACCTTTTAAGTTGCATTACTGAAATAAATGAACTTTTGTACAATATTCTAATTTTTTGAGTTTCACCTGTATATTATATTTACCTTTGAATATAACTTAGAGTAGGTATTACTTCATTTCTCAGAAAAGTGGATATAATATAACCCTGGGACTCTACTGTATATGTAATTTGGAACTATGATTTGTTTCTGTTCTGCTCTCAAAAAGTTATCCAGATACAATTTAGACTTATTTTTAGTATTTTATTTCTATAATTGTTCAAACATTGTTTTTTTTTATTGTTAGCTGTCTAAGGATCACACTTGGATGAAATGATAGGATAGAAATTGAACAAATATGACAAAAGGAATAAAGATGTTTCCAAAGTGAGTTTACTGTGCTGATGTTTAAAGCCCTAGAAAGCATATTGTGGATTTGAGCAGGGTACATCTCTTAAGTAAATGAGAACTTGTGATCCTAAAGTTATGCTAAACATTTTGCTTCTCATTGGTCAGTAGAACTAACTCAGCCCTTACCCAGTAAAGCATATAGTTGCAATGTTATAAACAGGTTCTAGCACAATATTATTTCACAGGGTATAAAAGCTCAACTTTCTAATTATTATTCATTTAATTTATATCTTGTTTTTCTTCTACGGCAGTTAAGGGAAAAAAGGAACGCTGATAAAAACATCTGAAATCAATTATCCAATTCAAATAGAGCTCCCTAAGTAAAGAGGAAATGCTTGATGCCTTTCTTATTAGCAGATAATGATGCCTAAGTACAAGTCTTGAAGAAATAAATTTCACTAGCATATGAACAATGCTACACTTCAGTGTTTAGACTTTATGCCGTTTATTTATTTCTAGATATATACATGGCTGCCAAACTCAAAATGTTAGCATCACTGTATAGCTAACAACTAATATCAATAAAATGGCTAATTCAATAGTGAAAGACAATTTGATCTAGTGATTAAGGCACAGAACTAGAAGGGGGGGTATTAATCCTATCAGATTCAGAATCCACATGGGTAACTTTGGGCCAGTCACTCTCTATTACGCCTAGAAAGATTGTGTTGGCAAATCTCAAGAGTTAAAATTAAATTTGTTGCTAAGAGTTAAAATTGACTCAACAATGACTGCAGTCCTAAATTATGATTTAATGTTACACAAATAAGCTTATCAGAAACTCTTTCCCATTCTCTTCAAGCAGAGCTGCAATAAAACAAGCAGCTCTGGTTTCTGTAATCACAGTGTAATGTTATATCTAAACTTGAACTATAACTAATAATGTAAACTATGATAATCGAATAGTTCTTTGTTTTATGAACATGATTTGTCTAGTAAATTAGGTTCTATTTTCCCAAATGAAGTTTTATTATAACTTAATTATATGGTTATCCAGAACGTCTATGGAAATTCTCAGTCTTCCATATGATGGTTGTCCCAAAGATGCTTTTTGAAAATATGCTTTCCAAAAAGCACCTTTGGGATAGCCAAGAGGTATTTTATACTATATCACCTCATAATCCAAGGTTTTTCAGAAAATGTTTAAAGTATGTATTGAAATGAGAGAATTTGCTGCCTGCCAAAAATTAATGCATCTTTCTGATTTTTTTTCAAAATGTTTTTAAAAAAATGAAATATCAGTTGTCAAAATGAAATATCTATAAACTCTTATTATGACGAATTTATTTCCTATTTATACTATACAAATCTGCATATATTCTACTAATCTAACTTTTCATAATACAATAGCAGAGTTGGAAGGGACCTTGGAGGTCTTCTAGTCCAACCCCCTGCCTAGGCAGGAAACCCTATACCATTCCAGACAAATGGCTATCCAGCATCTTCTTAAAGAATTGCAGTGTTGGGGCATTCAAAACTTCTGGAGGCAAGCTGTTCCACTGATTAATTGTTCTAACTGTCAGGAAATTTCTCCTTGGTTATAAGTTGCTTCTCTCCTTGATTAGTTTCCACCCATTGCTTCTTGTTCTGCCCCCAAGTGCCTTGGAGAATAGTTTGACTCCCTCTTCTTTGTGGCAACCCCTGAGATATTGGAACACTATATCATGTCTTCCCTTGTCAGGATTTTACTTACTTCTTAATGTCTCCATAATTGCTTGATTTGGTTTTTGAAGTTTTGCAGCAATCAGAAGGAGATGGGCCAGGTATCGGACTGCTTTTAACAGACTCTTCAGCAGATCTGTTCTTCAGTGCCAAAAAAAAGATGAAAAGCATGCCTATTTATTATTATTTTTCTGCTCTTTTAGTATATAATTCAAGGCAATGAACATACCTGATACTTCTATCAATTTTTACCACATCAAGCTTGTGAAGTTGGGTGGGCTGAGAATGGGACTTGCCAAAAGTCACCAGCTGATTTTAATACCATATTAAGCTGCTTTATCACTGATGCTATGCACAATTCATCCTACATTTTTAGAAATCGATACATATGCATTCATGCTCAACACACAAAAAATTCTTGTATCAACAGTGCTTTCCTGTCTACTATACCAGAATACTATCACAGTATTTATGTGATAGATTGTCTATTGGAAATTATATTGGCTTTTATATAACTTAATCCAAGTTTAAGGAAGCACAATATATGTTATAAAGCAGACTATTTATATGCCTTTGTCTGAGTGTTCATATTTTTCTTTTATATTATAATTACTTTTGGAATGGGGAATTCTCAATTTCTAATTAATTAATTTAATTAATTTAATATATGCAACCTAGATCAGCTAGGATTACATGCTAGTTATTTAAGAAGTTAATTAAATTTTTACACACACACACATACACACACTCAGTGTACCAAAAGTCGGACTCCATAGGTCAAGACATGATCTAAAGGAGACCTTCATATTAGAATTTGAAACATCAGAGAAAAATGTGTCAAACAAGTAAGGAAATGTTTAGAAGGAAATTACAAGCAATTCAAATGTCCAGTGTAATTTTATATAATAAATTGTCTATGGGGCCTAATTTTTGATAAACCCTGTTCTCAGTGAGCTGCAATGGTCAGATATTGGATTAACACCCGGAAGACTAGGCTCTAATCGACCTTCAGTACAGATCCTCAGTGGGTAAATCTGAACCACTCACTCTTTCCAAGTTCCAAAATTGTTGCTGTGGGGAAAAATGGGTGGCAGGACTTTTTATGTCTTAAATGAAAGGCAGGATAGAAATCTAATCAATAAATAAATCTGCTACAGATGGTAGCAAAGTACATCTTTTAACAATCTGATAGCATTTTTTACATTTATCTTGATAATAGAAGAAGTGAAAAAGCTTCCAATTAAGTACATTACGCTCTCTTTCAATGCTAATATTCAAAATGCTATTTAAGAAAATATGAAGATTTAACTAAGCTTATTTAGCTGTCATTTTGGTTAAACTTACCAAATTTAAACTCAGTTCTCGTGCCAACATTTCATCTAATAGCAACTGGTCTGCTATCTTTTTTTTCCTTTCTTCTGTTAACCTTTGCTCTTCTTCCTCTTCTGCTAGTAGTCTTTCAATATATTCTTCACTTGCTTTGCTCTCTTCTTGCTCAAGAGCCCGGCGTTCTGCTTCCACCTAACCCCAAAATTTATCATTATTTTTAATGTTTTTTTTTATTTTATGGATTGAGAATTTTCATTTTTTTTTTAATTTAACTACTTCTTAAGGAAGACCTTTTATATTTTGGCTTGGCTTAATGCATAGGCATTTAGTGCCCACAAAAAATCTCAATCCTGGTCTTACTCAGGATTTTATGATCCCTTGCAAAACTGGCTATTATGCAAAAGCACCATTCAACTTTCTGCTTTACCTTAGTGATCTCAGCTTCATATTCTTTCTTTAATTCTCCAGGCTTACTTAAACAGTGTATTGGTTGAGGCAGGTGCACTAATCCAGAAAACAAAGCACAGATGAGACAAAATGTGATTATTATGATCCAATTAAGGACAATGGTGACTTATATTTGTATGACTGAATAATTTTAGTTTAACAAATAATTCAACAAATCTAATAATCTATATTACACTAATCTATTTGCCCTTACTCCAGAAAGAAGAGTAATTTGTGACCTTAGAAATGTATCACTCTCTTATCAGTTAGATATGTTCTTAGTTAAAAGAGACCACCAAATAAATTATTAAATATCAAATTTCCTTGCTTTCTTTTCTTTAAGATTTTACAATAAACTTCTGAACACCAAAGGCAGGCGTATATGTGAATCAAGCTAGTGCAATGCTTTACTTACAATCATTTTCTAGGTCCTGTCCATTAATTCTGCGTTGGCACTCGTCTGGAAAATGTTTCTTAATTTTTTCCCATAACTCCACGTTAATAAGAGTGTTATTGCGAGAGTTATATCGTGCCCAAGATGAGACACGCCGACGGCAAAAAGGGCAATACAAACTTGCTTTTTCCACAGTAAGTTGAAAACAGGCATTACAAAGAGTATGGTTGCATGGTAGTGTGACTGGTTCCACAAAAATATCCATGCAAATATTACAATGGCAGTCAGACAAGGTGAGTGGGGTCTCTGATTCTTTCGGCATGTTCAGTCCAGGAAGGAAAATGATTCTCTTAATACATCATCAGCATCTACAAAAATATGTAGTACATTATCTGTTTGAGATCGATAAAAAGACTGCATTAAATTGTGTCTGTTAGATCATTTTTCACACAATTTATGAATATTACCTGATACCTAAACTTTATCACTAAAAGTATAGTACAATACTATTCTATGGTAAAAGCATAAAAATAAATGTATGAATTATGAGCAAGGATGTCCTCACATATTACATTAGGCAGTACTAAAGTAGGCAAATACATTGTTTCCAAATGCAAACATACTTCCTATTCTCCTGCAGTATTTCTAAATAGATACTTAAAACTACAGAAGTTATAAGATATTGTTTCACAATTATGTAACATAAAATTTCAATTGTATCAACTACTTTTAAGAAAAAGAATGTTACCCAATTATTTCCATATAGTCTTTTTAAAAGCAGTTTTGCCAGTGTGGACAATACTATATTCTAAATTGAACTAAAGTCATGTGATGCTAACTGAAAATATTATTTTCAGAAAATGAACTTATGTGGGTGGAGCTAAATTTTTAGACAAAAATTGAGATTCATGACCATAATTTTCATAAATTCTGTTTGTCTCTTATTTTGAAGTTCATGTTGTATACATTTGATTTCCTGGTTCAATGCTTCCTTTAGAGGTACAAGGGCAGATAAGCATGGTGGCATGCAGAACATTTAGATTAAAAGCCTCATCATGGAACTGAGGGAATGAGAGGAAACGATCACTAGTCTTAGTGCGTCCTGCTTCCTTCTTTCTTCTCAGAGCAAAAAACTGGGAAAGCTCTCCATCTGGCCCATCCCCAATGAAGGCTCATTTCACAGGAACAAATTGTGCACTTGTACCTCTCATTAGTGGAACTAATTAAGCAAGGATTGCAACCACCACTATTGACAAGCTCAATATGGGAGAATTTTTTTTAAAAAAAATCCTGGATTCAACATTTATTGTATAGTTTTTAATTGAACTTCAAATTAAATAAGAAGCCAGATCAGGTGGAAGGATCAGCCTAAGTTGATCTGAATTTCAAGTACTTAAAAGTGTACTGTCTACAACATTTTGCAATAACTGTTGCAACATACTAGCAGGAGTTTTGTTAAGCACAGGTGGAAAGCTCTATAGATTCCCACAAAGGATGAATGGATGGCAAAGTGAATGGAAATGCAAGCATAAAAGCAAAACTTACCACCAAATAAGGGTTTGGATTCTACCAGAATTTTCTTGTTTTTGAGGAATAGGTGCCCTCACTTCATCTCTACAAAGACAAAAAGCATCTCTACAAAGACAAAAAGCACATAATAGCTTGAAAATGACAATATTATTTGGGCAAGAGAAATATCTGATTTTCATATTAATACTGAAATCATGCAATGGTGTTCAAACTATTACCAGGAACAAGAAAAGAATATATGGAAATTGCTCTTGCAATTTCCATATATTGCTCACAAAAGGAAAAAGTTCTCAAATGCCTGGACTTTACCATTTTGTCACAAAGAAGACAAAATTCCTGACATGTTTGCACATTTTCATTTTAATAAAACTGAAGAACATCTAAAAAACTAAGGGAAGAATCAACCTGCCTACAATTACTTGCAAAATGCTGAAATTAGTTCTTAAATAAAATTCATTCACCAGAAAGCACATAAACCAGCAGTAATTCCAAATGCCTCTTTGTTAATGAGCAGCAGGCAATTGTTAGGAATTCCAGTGGTATCAGTTTTGTTTCTGCAGTTTCCAACTAAAACAATTTTTCAATGCTTCCAGACTGGATATATTGGGGTGGGTGGGAGGCGTCATGGTTCAGCAATTAAAGACATTGAGCTTGTCAGCTGGAAAGTTGATAGCCTGGGTAGGAGACCCAAGCACCATGCAACAGGGGAAACTGCCATTACTTGCCCCAGCTCCTGCCAACCTAGTAGTTTGAAAGCATGTGATGAATAGGTACCACTTTGGTGAGAAGGTAACAGCATTCATCAGGACATAGTCATGCTGGACTTATGCCTATGGAGCAGCGGTGGCGCAATGATTGGAATGGAGTATTGCAAGCTAACTCTGCCCACAGTCTGGAGTTTGATCCTGACTCTGGCTCAAGATTGACTTAGCTTTTCATCCTTCCAAGATCAATAAAATGAGAACTCAGTGAATGAATAGAAAATGAGCCAGTGTTGTAAACCATTCAGAGTGTGCTGTAAAGCTCTATGGGTGATATATAAGTGTAAGTGCTATTTCTATTCAGACTTTGGCTTCTCCCTGCTATGAAACTGAGATGAGCACTGGTCCCTAGAGTCAGACACAACTGAAAGGGAAAACTATTATCCTTTACCTTTGGAATGGATGTAAGAGCCATTTGTATCTAACCATATATGCAGGTACTATGCAGTTGCATATTGTTTAATAGAGTAAACGAGAGAAATTTTGTGCACAAAAAAGTAGACAAGATATCAATTCCAGAAAGAAATACAAATGCTGGCCAAATGGAATATTGAAATGTTATTATACAAACTACAGATGAACTACAATAAACTGCAATGACATTGAAAGTTTACTTTCAACACTGGCATTTGTGGAAGGGGAAGAATGCATAAAATTATCAGTCAAACATAAATTAATAGGAAAAAGGAAATTTATATAGAATGCAATTCCCTAATTAAATTTGTGATTTGTACTCCACCAGCAATTCAATAACATTTCTTAATTAAGATATTAAATCATTAACATTCCATGCCTTGATTTGAAGCCCTCCACCCCAAAAGAGATTCAATAAAATTTGTTTCCTGCAAGCCTCTGTGAAACTGAGGTAAAACATGATCTATTTTTAGCAAGCGAGAAACTACCCAACTTGCTTGTTCGAAGCCAATTTCCATACAGTTCCTTCCAAGTTCCCGCGTCGAAGCTCTCTCTCTCTCCCTCTCTCTTTCGGTTCTCTCCATTAATTTCTTTTTCGGTGCCACCTGGGTTTCTTCTCCCTCATCAACCTATCGAAGCCTCTTCCCCTTTATCTCCCGCCAATTCCCTTGAAGACAACCTTTCGGACCCCGCGCCACTTGCCCCATCCCCCATTTAGCTGCACCGGACTCAAGCCTCTTGAGCTTATTCTGTGTTTTCGCGCGTCTCACCCGTGATAAGGATTAACCCCTTCAATAGCTCAGGCGCCAGCAGAGGTCCTGGGCGCCGCCATCTTGCCGCCTCTATCATATCAATAACACTCGGGACCTACCTGTCCTACTGCGCCGGCGCGCAGTTACCGCGCCACAATTCTCTTGCGCGCTTTCAATTTCAATATCAAGCGTAATGACGTAAAGAAGGAAAAGGTGTGTCGTCCTCTAGTGGCCGGAGGAATTCCGTTTTAGCGCTTGTCCTCAAGCCTCCTCTCAAAAAATTTGCATAGTTCTTCCCCTTGTATCAAAGGGATTTCCCCCTTACCTTATGGGGCAGTCGCTACAAATGCAATAAACGTAAACCGAAGAAATCCAAGTGTGTAGCGTCGGGATCTTCCCACCTGTGTCATTCCGTTTGATGGCGAGAGGTGAAAAACTCTGAGCGCAAATTACAGAATTTACGCGAAGCTACATGGAATTCTACTAAATGTGGAAAATAGAAGTTTTAAAAAAGTAGATATCGTCTCGCCTACCTATCCTGGGCAACACAGGAAAATGATCTGTATTTGAAACAACTAGACCAAGATCTGCTACAAAAGCAGGAGGAATTAAGAATTTATCCTACTGTTTGTGCAAACGTTTATGGCCAGTGAATGAGCTGCTTGAGAGCATTTAATTCCTCCAATCTATGGGAAAGAAGAACCAACACACTTAACTGCTTCAGATTAAATACTTGATATATACTCCACCAGTTGCATCTTCTAGAATGTTTAAGATTCTTGTATTTTTACTTATGTATTTCCATACGATAAGAATCTGTGGAAACTACTTTTGCCTTGTAAAATGACCATCTCAACATCCTGAAATTATCATTGGTAGAACTTTTTGATAACAATTGCAACTTCAAGTATTTCAGTCCCTCCTGAGTAAAAATGATTCCATGCTGAGAACAATATAGATAAATTCAGACTGTGGCTTTTATCCCTAACTATATTCATTCTAAGAATTAAAAATACACAGGCACAAGTCATGATGTATGCAAGTATTTCAAGTGTTTTAGTTCTAAAAAGATGACCGAAAAAATTCAGACAAATTGACTAAAAACCAGATGATTTCGAGCAATATATCCGGATATTAGCTTGAAAATCAGCACAAGCACCTAATGACAATCCATTTTTTCTCCAGAATGCAATAATAGCAATAGAGAAAATTCAAAAAAATGAAAACCCAAAAAAGATAGAATACTAAATGTAATATTTGAAAAGTAATTATTTTATTCATTTATTGTACTGTCACTTTTAGGTGAATCCTTCAGATTATATATATTTCTCTGAATGATTTATTAAGCCCAGCTACAACAAGAATTACCATTTTTATAAAGCTGAACAAAAAACAAATGGTAAGGAGATTTCTAAAGGAAGGCACAATTGATTGCAACAGTAAACATCAGTACTTCAGCCTGCATCTTTTTGTTGCTATCGCCCTTTCTAAACGTTCTGAATGCTGAGATAGCTTACCAAAGTTTTCAAGAAATTGGAAAACAATTTTAAAAATGCATGTATAGGCTATAAACAGCTGAGGATTTTCCAGCTGCCTTAGATGTTGTAGATTGCAAATAATACTCATCAGGGGAGGCTTTTTTTGCGATTTAGTGTTTTCTGTTCACTGTCCATTTCCTTCTGAATTTTCAAAGCCAGATACTTATCTTCTTCTTCCTGTTTATATCATTCATAAAGCTGCTTTTGGATATCATTTATCTCTTCTGTTTGTACAAAAGTTCTTTTGTCATTCAAGTATGAATCCACTGTCAATTCAGTGGGAGATTTTTGAGATTTTCTCTTTGGAAACTCTTTAGTGATCACAGAGCAATTCTGGATTTTATTTCCAATTGTATAGTTTCCCATCACCTTTGGGACACATACCTAATTTCTCAGTCATCTATGTACCAAGTACAGACATTTGACAGTGATATTTCTGTTGTATGTACAGTAATGTTGAATATTTGGCAGCAAGCTACATCAGATAGAAACTCATACATTTGTGCCACAAAATATTACATGTTATATATTATAAGTAATAGCCTAGATTCAAAGAACTAGGTTTTAGGTATCAATAAATAAATAAATAAATAAATAAATAAATAAATAAATAAATAAATAAATAAATTCCATCTGCTATTCAAGGATTAGACATATTTAACATGGGAAACAACAAAATGAAATACATAATAACTGCAGTCCAGCCCTTCGGCAGAAATAACTAATGGAAGGATTTTTAAAGATGTTATACACAAAAAGGAAAAGTCTAGCACTTACATTGTACTTTCTGGTGTTTACACTTCATAAACGGTATCTACACAATCTGTTCCACAGCTTTATAAAGCAGGCCAATATTGCTTCTCCTAATTATACATAAAACTGAGAAGTTTTGCATCTTTCAATCAATTTGAATTAAATATTTTCCCTTATAGGAGAATGTTTCATTATTTCTTGAGGAAAAGTATTGCTTCATAATATATTTGCAGTTCAGCTATATCTTCAAACTTTTTTATTTTCCACTACATTAATGGCACATAACAGGCTATGATGAAGGACTTGATTATTCACCACTTTGTTTACAACAGATTGGATGTCTTGGGTATAATCTTGTCTTAGTTTATCAGGGAAGTAGTTTGCATCCTGGCTGTAGGTAATGAAAAATGTACAGAATACTTTAACATCTTCTTCCTGGAGTTCCAATATCTCCAGTGCTGATTCCCATGCTGACTTAATTCTTTTGTTTTTATCTTTCCTCCTCAGAACAGATGATAGTGTAGGCAATACTCTGGCAAGATCAGGAATGCTTTCTACCACTTGAGAATGTAGATACTGAATAGTTTCACAGATATAGCTATAGAAGAGGTTTATCTCCACAGAATTAAACCTGCAAAAAGATGTTTAAAAAGTAATTTACCTTTACCGTTTATATCAAGCAGGCCCACAAATTATTTCCATTTGAGAAGCAGTCTTGTTGCAAAATTGTATTTGTCTCCATTTTAAAGTAAGCACCATTAATTTAGATGAAAATTATTTCCAAATGTGTCTACAGCCTACAGATGTAATATTTATATTTCATAAGTGCTTGCTCAATCAAAGTGGAATTCAACCATTCATCTACATCGGGGTGAAATCAACTTACCTTCGCTACTGGTTTGCAAATGTGAGCGCACTCACACTTATGCTTGCTTTGCTTGTACATGCCACCTCTGCGCATGCGCAGGACCTTACGCGCATGCGCAGAGAGTAAAAAATGGGATGTGATCATGTCCGGGCGGGTGGGCGGAGCCTTCTGCTGCCACTGCTACCGGTTCACCTGAACTGGATAGAACCTGCTGAATTGCACCACTGATCTACAGTTCTATTCATTCAATACAATTCCCAATAAAATTTAAATCAATATTTATTTAGAATATACATGTATAATTCCATTTTCTTTTCAAGATTTAGTTAATGCTCCATAACTGAACTGTTTGAAATAAACATTTCATAATGGAAACAAAGTCCTTGATGTTTTAAAGCTAGCAGTATTCACACCCTTATGTATTCTAAATGTTTTAGATTACTACTCTGAGAATTTCCACTCAGTATGACAAGTCCCAGATGTTGATGAAGTATCCATGATACTTTGAAGTTATAGTCCAGCACACTGGAAGGGCACAAAGTTGGGGAAAAGGTACTTAAAATAATAATCTATTCATTTGTTAATAGTCTATTAAGCCTATCAAAGTATTGTTACATTTTTGTAACCCAAAAGAACACTTGTGATACCATTACCAGACAACTATTATATTACTCCCAAAGTTTTTATAAATAACTTGTATTTTCATTTTTCTTACCTGTCTTCTAGAAGTGATGTCCACATCTCATCTTGCTCTAGAACTGTATTCCAAAAGTCAAATTTATCTGATAGTTTCTGAATGCCAGAATCTAATACAATATATTGTGACTGTATAGTTTGTAGCTTATTCTCAGTTCTGGTAAGATTCAAAAGCCAAAGGAAATTAGAATTAAAACTCTCTCATTCTAAAGAATGTAAAAGTTTTCAAGTTTGACTAAAGAGCTCTCCTATAATAGATGATTTATACTTGATAAACTGCTATATGAGTTTGGAACTTAGATTCTTAAGCTTATATCCATATGATCTATATAAGATGTTGTCATAATGCTGCATTTTACTTGCAATCTTTTCCTCATGTAAAACAATCTAGTCTACATTGTTTCTTTTGGAATTATTTATTTAAATATACAAATAGTGAATTTTTAAAAAATGTTTAGTAACGCTTTGGGATTTCTTTTCAGCTTGAGGTAGTAAAATGATGTCGTGGTACATTTATTTTCTTAAAATACAGTGAATAAAATTTAATCCAGATTGATTGACCAGATGTATAAACATATAGTTTATAACTAAATCACAAGCAAATCAATTCTTTTTCTCCAGTATTCATTATAGAAATAACTATCCTACTCTATGGAATTGCCACAATGTACATATTATACAATTACAAATGCACAATCATTTGTGTTATTTATAATGTTCCACGTTTAACATTGCTGTCTCGAAATGCTAAATTATTGAGCAGCTGTCTGTTTTTAAAAATACTTCTCCAGAGTAAAGATGAAACAAGTGAAATGCTGCTAATTATGTTTTAAATTATTTTGGTATTTCTGAAGAAATAAAACAATGCATAATAATAGAAAGTGTCAATTTGTATTTTAAAGTAGGCATTTTCCATCATCCATCCTAGTCCCTGATTCTTTGTAAGTCACCACTTTTTTAAAAAGAATAATTTCAAGTACAATATTATACTTCTTTTATCTGAGACATTATGGAGATTTACGAAGCAGAACAGATCAGGGAAAAATATTCAGAAGAGATATTTAAATATGAAATATGCAGATCCAAGACCCTTCCCAACACAAACATTCCCAACAAAAGTCAACTCCCCCCCCCCACCTCCTTGTGACCTGTTTAATGTCTTGTTCAGGACACACAGAGATAAAGGCTCTTTGGCCATCTTCAGGAATAAGAAACGTATGTTTCAACTGTCTCCTGACTTCTGTTTTGTAACTGACAGCAATGATATACCTAGTAATCCAACTGGTACTGAAGGTCACTTTTCTCTTCAAGCTTTTTATAGCTAGGAAATCCAAATATAGAATATTAACACATAGTGTACTCACAAGAACATTGTTTATTAAACTACAGCATGGTAATTACAGTATATTTTTCCTTCTTAGTTTCATGTAAACATATCTTAAATCTACAAATATCATATGAATCCATCAAAGGAAATCGTAACAAATTCTATGAACTGACTCCTAATATGTCACATATAGGATTGCTGTAATCAACCATTAATTTTAGAGTCATATCAATAGCAATAGCAATAGTTAGGCTTATATACCGCTTCATAGGGCTTTCAGCCCTCTCTAAGCAGTTTACAGAGTCAGCATATTGCCCCCAACAACAATCTGGGTCCTCATTTTACCCACCTCGGAAGGATGGAAGGCTGAGTCAACCTTGAGCCTGGTGGGATTTGAACAGCCAAACTGCTGAACTGCAGTGCTGCATTTAACCACTGCGCCACCTCGGCTCCTATACTATATCAATCTATAATATAGTAACTTTATTTCTTAAATTTTTAGTGCTTTGAAACTTTTGGCAGCACAGAAGTTGCTGAATAGCAAACCCCAGCAAAACTCACTTAGTGGTATGCTGGCTGGGATCTCTGGGGAATAGTTCAGCAATAATTGGAGATCAGGGTTCTTATTCCAACCAAAATTTTGTCTTTTGGAATCAATATGTTGTCAATGGTGCTAAACATAAGATTTTCTCATTAGGTTATTTTGTAATATTGTATTGAGATCTAATGAATCTGAATCTGGATCTTAACCGTTTTTGTACCCTAAGTTTTCAATATTTCTGCATAAATATCACCTAAAAATGATAGTTTTCCATACAAGCCCTAAAACTAGATAAAGAGCATCCAATTAAACAAATGTCATTTGCTTCATAGGTCTCATCCAATGCATATAGTATAAGTCCAACCTGCCTGCACAAAATCCAGCAATGCAAACATTGCTGGACTCAATTTCCAATGTAAGCTTATAGTAAGAGACTCTGAAAGATATAGCTCAGCAACACTTGAAAGGTCACTCTATATCCATGTAAAACATACTTTAGTTGCAGGTGGAAAAACAGCACAATACAAAAATAATAATTATAAATGGAGGCATCTTTGATATTTAGTATTATACCTTGTACTTCTAATATTGTATTGTATTGACTGTTTTCATTAGTTGCCTGCTTCAAATAATATGTTTACTTGTTGGTAGAGGAATCAGACAACCAAACTATATTCCCAGGAATAGAAAAACGGAATCCTACCGCATTACAAAATTTGCTAAGGATTCCATTAGAATATATTTTCAAAGATTTTTTCATTATGTATTTTTCCTTTTTTAAATTATTTGTTCACTTATTTTCAGTTTGCAGATATTACTTTAAATTCTTAGCATTGTATATGTTCTAAGCATTTATGAGGAGGGGAAACCACCATTCCTTAAAAGCAGGATTTTTAAAAAAAATAAAACAACTAAAGTCTTCTCCAAAATTATCATGTGATGGTTAATATTTATTTTAACATAAGTACTATTTAAAGCACATGCTAGTTTTTGGGGCTATGTCCTAACAAAATAATTTACAAAAGGTTGATTTCTTATGTATATATGGAGATACAGCTCATCCCACACTCAGCAAGATATTCAGGCTGGATTTGACATTTTTATCCACCTATTTTCTTTCCCAAGAACCTGCAATAGGCAGATGTGGATGTTTTATGCTGTTATAGGTATCATTACAGAATGTAAGATGTTCTGAGTAGAGCTGATTTTTGCAATTGAGTGATGATGCATTTGTCAATACCAATTGTGTTCAAGTGGTGTTCCAGTTGTTTTGGGATTGCACCAATGGCATCTACTATTTGTGGGTGGGTGTAATTGTATTCTTTTAAATAATAGTTTTCTACTTTATAAATTATTTAAGAAAAAATACACTTCATTTCCATTGTTTTTCTTCAAACAATAACAATTCCCCATATATACCAGATATAAAGTTGAGCATTAATGAACAGACCTGATGTTAGCTATTAGTATAGCAAAGCACCTATCAGATCCCATATACTACACTTTTTGATAAAAACAACTTGACAACATTTAAAAGAGCCAGGTTCCATGAATTCTGCAATAGAATCTTTATTCTGGACTGAACAACCCACGACTGACTGAATTTGCTGCTGATGCTCCAAAACAATAATGGGAGATATTTACAGAATTTGTTCAGATCCTTCAAGCCATTTATAACCTCAGTTTTTTATTTCTTAACCAAAATAATGCAGAGAAGAGCAAAAAGATGATTAGGGACCTGGAGGGTAAAACATACGAAGAACAGTTGCAGGAATTGGATATGGCTAGTCTAATGAAAAGAAGGACTACTAGGAAGGTGACATGATACCAGTGTTTCAAAATCTGAGAGACTGCCACAAAGAGGGAGTAGACCTATTTTCCAAAGCACCAGAAGGCAAAACAAGAAACGTGGATGGAACTAATCAAGGAGAGACAAACCTAGAACTTAAGGAGAAATTTCTTAACAGTGAGAACAATTAACCAGTAGAATGGCTTTCCTTCAGAAGTTTTGGATGTTTCAACACAGGAGACTTTGAAGAAGAGACTGGACAGTCACTTGTTTGAAATGGTATAGGGCTTTCTGCTTGAAAAGAAAGTTGGACTAGAAGACATCCAAGGTCCCTTCTAACTCTGTTATTGTTATTTTAAATATATATTTCTGCCAGTAGAATTTATAAGAATATATATTAAAACAGACAATTCTCTATTTTTCTTTTGTTTTTAAACCCAGTTCTTTATTCACATATACATAACTTTTATTGCAAGCTTACCAGTAATGTCACACCAATTAGTATTCCAAAAGCGGTACTATATATGAACTACCAAAATAATTTTTAGCAGCACAAGAATTGGTTTATTTATTGGAGGTAGAAGGAATAATGCATCAGAAAATTAGTAGATTCAAAATACTGCACCAGAGATTGACTGCCTACCTAAATATATGAAGAGTTCAAGAAATAGGATATACTGATATATCGCTACTTTGGTCAGCAACCAATATTCTCTTAGAACCATTAATTGACACATATGAAATCCAGTTTACTTTCTCTCCATGTTCAATGGTCAATTTGGGTGAAATGGATAGGCATTCATTTGTGTATTCTGGGTTCATCTTGTCAGCTTTCTTGATGGCATTTTTCTTTTTGTGAATTGCCTTGTTTGGACTTTTCAATTTTCCAATTTCACTGCTAACATCCCACAACAATACTTTGCCATCATTTCCCCCTGTAATAAAGCAATACATTTCTGGCAGAAAGAAAATCTGTGATACTCCTAATGAATGTCCTTTAAATGCTACTTCCTGTTCAAATTTGGCACCTGTTACTCGAAAGATTCTGATTTTACCATCTTCAGCTCCACAGCCAAAGACATTCCCACAAGTAGAAACAGACAATGAATGAATCAATGGTGGGTTAAAAAGTTGGCCAATCCCTTGCTCAAATGGGTCTTCTTCTTGCAAGTTCATAATCCATAGTGGGCGAGTTTTTTGCACGTTCCACATTATAATCTGTAAACAAAACAAAAACAAATGAATAAATATAAATATGTATATTACATATCTTTGTACACATATAAGCCTATCAAATAAGTGCTATATAGTAAGATTTCAACTACTGCTGATCACCTTCATATCCAGGCCACATGAAAGAAGGCTTTGTGGCCTCTGGGGTCGAAATGCAGTAGATGCACAAATATTTGAATGTCGTTTCAGGCAGCGACTCAACTTCTTGCTTTGTAAGTCAATTATCTTTATGGCTCCAGAATCATCTGCAGCAGCCAAGAAGCTTTCTGTTTCATTTATTGAAAGACAATTGATCTCTTCCTCATTTACATGGAAACATTCAACTGGCTCCTTGAGACACCTGGTATCCAGCATGCTAATAATTTCCCCATGAGAAGCATAGAGTCTTCTAGAACAAGTGGGAGAAAATACAATGCTAGTGACATCATCTGCTTTTTGAAGCCGTACACATTCCAGAGGATTTCCTTCAGTATTCCAAATTGTGAGCTCCCCTCCTCCTGCTCCTGAAGCCAATAGACCATCTTTGCTCACATTTAAGCTTAGTACTGGAGAAGAATGTCCATTGGTCCACTTCTTTGACATCATATCTCAAAGCAGACTGGAAAAAAAAAGATCAGCAGGGTAACATTTCGTTTTGAAACATATTGTGGAATCAAAAGGTGATTTTATTGTGTTATTTTTAGATTAACTTACTCAAGCAAAGCATCTACTGGTTTAAACACTTAAACATCTAAATTCCAGTATATTGGCCATTATATTTATGCAATCACAATCAATAGATTTAGGACACTAATATTTTCCAATGTAAACTTAATCCTTAGGCACAATGTATACGGTAGTGTGTATAAACGCAATGCCTGTTTGAGATAGGCCACTGAATAAATACATATAGTCTTCCAAATAAGCGTATAACAAATCAGCGATCTTAACCCATCCACCACTTTCCTATTTCACTCGATACATGCATTACCTCAAAGCAAAGAACCAATTTTTCCCGATCCCGAACTCTCTTCCGGCAAATTAAAAACTGCTGGGTCGGCTTAGCATTCCCCCTTGCCAGGTGACGTTTTGCGCATGCGTTTACGACAGCACCCTCTTTCTCATGCTCAGCAATGCCCTCAACCAAAATGGCCGACTCACGTTCAAGGCCCTGCTCCATACCGCATAACATTAAAATAAAACAAGTAAAAGGTGCGTTGTCTGAGAAGCTAGCTTCAGCAGAGGTGCCTAGATTGTTCTTACTTCAGCCGTACCCGGAAACGTAAAATCAGGAGCAGCAGATCCTGGCGCTTCCGTACACCAAGCTCCCTATCAAACAAAAGCGTTCGTTTCCGCCTCTCCTTGCCGGCAACAGGCGAGGAGTTCGTTGGCAGGGTAGCACCTCCTACTTTTGCAGCCGTCGGCGCGCGCCGGATTGGCTCTCTGGTTAGCGGGTAGGCTCGCGGTTTCTAGCCGCCTTCGCCTGGGCCGGGCCGGTCGGTTTGGAAAGGCGTGCGCGCGCAGAAGGCGAAGGCCGGTGGTCAATCGCCTGAGGCTATGGCGGCAGCGGCGGCGGCTGCCGGCAGCAGCGGAGCGCCGAACTCAGCCGCCGCTGCGGGGGGTTGGCGGCTTCCCGGTAGGGTCCTCGAGTTCGTCTTCTCCTACTTGGACCTCCGGGAGCTGCGGAGCTGCGCGTTGGTGTGTAAGCTGTGGTACCGCGTTTTGCACGGCGACGAGAACAGCGAGGTGTGGCGCAGCCTGGCGGCTCGCAGCCTCGCCGAGGAGGCGCTACGCACCGATATCCTCTGCAACGTGCCCACCTACAAGGGCAAGGTCAGGCGAGCCTGTAGGGCGACGCTTCAGCGCGCTCCGTTCCGTGTTCGTGCGCAGGCACACACTGAAGGTGGGGAAAAAGAGGTGGGGGGGTGGTAGTGGCCGAAGAGGCAGCTTCTCTCACCAATCGGCTCTCTTGTCAAGTCCGGTGCAGCTTCCCAGCTCCCATTTCTAGCCTTTCGGATGCTGAGGATGGGGGCTAAGCATGGGAGACGCGCCTCGGTTGTTTTGGGGGGTGGGCGGGCTAAACTCATGGGACTGCTGGTAAGGCAGGAGAGGAGATTCCCTCGCTTGCTCAGAGATACCCTGATAGGCTGCTTTGTTCAACCCGGAGAGTGCCCGCAGATTCCAGAGTTGTCATATATACTTTCACACACTTTCGGTTTTTTTGCTGAGCGTTGCATCGCAGTAGTGGGGTAACCATTCCTTATCCCAGTGTTTTTCAACCTTGGCCACTTGAAGATGTCTGGACTTCAACTCCCAGAATTCCCCAGCCAGCGAATGCTGGCTGGGGAATTCTGGGAGTTGAAGTCCAGACATCTTCATGTGGCCAAGGTTGAAAAACACTGCCTTATCCACACGTTGTGTAGATGTGGCCTAGGTGTATTTAGTATTAGACACTGTGGTGCTGCCTTAAGCTTAGGCAGCAAATTCCATCATACCAAAGCAGGAGGAGTTGGTGGAAGAACTGGAACTGAGTGAGAATTTGTAATTTAAAATCCTTTGTAGGTTTGCTTCTTATCTTCTTTCGCAAGTCCCTATACCTGTATTTACCTTAAGACGTATATCTTTTCGTAGGTCATATACCTGCAAAATAGACATTTCCTCGTTTTAATATTATATAAACCACTTTGGCAAGCTTTTTCTGAAGAACCAAGTAAAAATGTTGTAAATAATTAAAATAAATGTACTGTTGTAAAGATTAATAGGAAAATGAGCCAGGTACTGTCTCATGGAAAAGTCATCCACTAGCACAACTGGAAAGGAGAGCAACTGAAAAAAACGATTCCTGTTCTCTCCTTTCTCTGCTTAACTCAGTGGTTCTCAACCTTCCCAATGCCACGACCCTTTAATACAGTTCCTCATGTTGTGGTGACCCCCAACCATGAAATTGGTGTCTCGGTTCCTAAGACCATAGAAAATATGTGTTTTCCGATGGTCTTAGGCGACCCCTGTGAAAGAGTCGTTCGACGCCCAAAGGGGTCCTGACTCACAGGTTGAGAACCACTGGCTTAACTGTTTTTGAAAGGCTGAGTCAGGCTTCTGCTCTTCATCATCCAGTTGGACTGAGGATGTGGAATTGTGACACAAACTGAATTTTGTTTTATTGTCTTTTACAGAGTAGTTGTGGCGAAAAACACATCTTTAAGTTTTCCACACGTCACTGAGAACTAATTGATGCACGTGTTCTGGTGCTGACGAATTTTTAGTTACTCTCCTCTCAGAGTGACGCTGCAAACTTACAAGTGGCTCATTACAACGAGATATTTAAAATCTATTTCTAATGTAGTCTTCATTGATTAGGCTATTTGTGCTAATACTGCATATGTAGCAAACACAGAATATAATACTGCTGCCAACTAATAAATGCTTAAATAATTTAGTCTTTTTTTGTGGAGGTGGTTTCTAATTTCTTATCTCACATCTGCAACATGGTTCAGAATGTTTTCTCTGTCCTGTGACCATAGTTTTGAAGTATTAAGTCTTGGTCTCTATTGCAGTGATACAAAAATAAAATATTTATTCAAGAATGAATATAAGCATTTGAATAATTAATAGTCTTAGTTTGAAAGACTTCCTCAACTTCCCTTTATTTTTTAAAACTTTTTTTTTAGGTACGTGCCATTCAGCATGCTTTCAGCACCAATGATTGTTCCAGAAATGTTTATATTAAGAAGAATGGATTTACTTTGCACCGGAATCCCATTGCTCAGAGTACCGATGGAGCAAGGACCAAGATTGGCTTCAGTGAAGGCCGTCATGCTTGGGAAGTCTGGTGGGAAGGTCCTCTTGGTACAGTGGCAGTGATTGGAATTGCTACAAAAAGAGCTCCCATGCAGTGTCAAGGTTATGTAGCTCTCCTGGGGAGCGATGACCAGAGCTGGGGCTGGAATTTAGTGGACAATAATTTATTACATAATGGAGAAGTCAATGGCAGTTTTCCACAGTGCAACAATGCCCCAAAATATCAAGTAAGTGAAATCCGATGTTTTTTTGAAAGGGCTACATCAGTGTTATGACAAATTATTTATTCTGCATTTAACTTCATTTTTCCTATTCTGTCATGCTTAATTCCATATTTTCTCATGCTCCAATCCCTTGCATGCTGAAGATCTGCTTTAAGGGATACCTTAATTTTGAAAGAGATTTGGAGGGTCTATGTAGACATAGAAAGGAGCAAAAAGAATCTTTTCCCCTGGGAAGCATTGCTTGCACAGAAGAAATGCATTGTTGGTTGCAAATTGGAAGCAACCAAACTTGATTAGAAGATGAGCAGCTATCTTGTTAAATAAATATAAATAAACAAATAAAAATAAATTTTAATAAACAAAAACTTTTGCTGAAATGTTAATGAGCTGAGCCTTCAGGATTCTTAGGCAATGTTTTGAATGAATTTTGTTTTAAGTTAAAAATTTCTGAATATGTATATATTTCAGTCCCTATTGTTCAGTGAATTTTATTCTAAAAATATCTGTAGTTAAGACAGTGTAATCATTTAAAGCACCATGTACTACATAAAATGTACATAAAAAGGCTGTATCTTAGTTTATTAACATTCAAAATGTATGTTCAAAGTACCTAACTATATCTGTTTGTTTATGTTGTTGTTTTTCCTCTAGACATTTGTCATCTCTCTCAATCTTTCCTCTTTTTGTTTACAGATAGGTGAGAGAATTCGTGTTATCCTGGATATGGAAGACAAGACCTTGGCTTTTGAGAGAGGCTATGAGTTCTTAGGAGTTGCATTTCGAGGACTGCCAAAGACATGTCTGTATCCAGCAGTGTCTGCTGTATATGGCAACACTGAGGTGACGTTAGTTTACCTAGGAAAACCTTTAGATGGATGATATTTTTGTGTTGTTTTTACTTTGTTTTTGTTTTTTTAGCAAGAACATGAAAATCAAGTTGACAATGTGGAGAAACCTGCATATTGGTTAACAGGACAGCATGAGGAAAATACATGGATGTGTGCTCAAGAAACCAAAACTTGTGATTAAAAAGACCAACTGTTCTTAACAGGGTGCACTGACATTTCCTTTTTCTGCCGGACCAGAAAAATTCCTCAGGGCGGGTTTACAGTTAAACAGGCAGTTAACCACAAGCATGTTGCATTGGATTTTGTACCAAGAGTGGCAATATGGAATCCTGTATATACATAAGGAATTGTTTCATAGAAGTAATTGAGGAAGTTATCTAATATGTGAGAGTAACGTGTTCTGTGGGAAAGGTTTCCATTTTGAAAGCGATTTGTTCTTTTCCAACTTTTAATCCAGTGTGTTTTACCAAAGGTAATAAACTTGGATTTTATTTAATATATTTTGGTTGTGCTTGGAAGCACTGATTCTGGAGACCAGTTTTCCAGAGCTATATTGTGCAGCTATACTGAAGTGTATTTTAAAAATTGTTTGTTAGAAACTAAAAATGGAATGAAAGAAAGGTTTGCTAATCAGTTTCTCAAATGGAAAAACCACTACATGTCAAATGTCAATCTTTGTCTAGGAATTGGACAAAATATATACAAGTGCATTTCTGTTTTGTTGTGCCACATCTCTTTTGGTAAAAGGAGCAATGTTTCCTTATTAAATAATGGTTGAGATTGATCAATAGAATAGTATATATGTGGAAGGGTAAAATTTATTTCTAATGTATTTTGAAAAATTAGGTTTCCAAAGTATTTCCAAATAGCGGTAATTTCAAAATATTCAATTCCTTAAATTAAATCAACTGAAATGTAAACAGGAATTCTATCCCTGATACACAAATTTCATTATGGGTGGGTTTAATTTTGTTAACATTTATTACAAAGGCTGAAAAGAATTTGTAAAAAGTTAATCGATTTTATGTGGTGGAAATACTTGTGGATGATAGAATGATTGTCCTTTCTCACAATAGTTTTCCCCCAGATTATCCTAGATCTTTGCCATTCCCTGGTATCCATTGCCTGCACAATTTATCTTTTAATTTTGTAATTCCACAGGCCAGCTGTTGGTACTAAATGTTATTTTGTTTATAAATCTATTTATTTAAAGATATTGATAAAATACTTTCAGTGCAAACCTGTGCATATTTCTTTGAAAAGCATATCAGATGCTATTCAAATATTTTTTCCACATATGCATAGAATTTTGTCATTTGGGAGGAAATAAATATTGTTTACATTATTTTCTACATAATCTGAAATATGTGGTCTTGCAGACATCAGATAATTCCTTAAATATGTAAAAGAAAAACATTAAAGATATTTTTTTTATTTTTGTTCAAGCCGGGAAAGGCTGATTGAGTTCTATGAGTGCTGCTAAATACAAGTTTTATATATTTTTTAAAAGGCTTCTAACCTATGGCTGGAAAGTACATTTACTTCACAAAAAGTTGGGAATGGTAGTATTTAAGCCAGCTTCTGATCCCCAATACTTAGCAGTAGCTATAGACAAGTTTGTCTTTTTCATTTCTATTGTTTTTCCTTGGCTTTACCAGCTTGCTTTCTATCCTTCACCTTGGCAAATAAAGCTCTGTGGCAAAAGGAAGTTGGTTAATTGTTCTGGAATATGTGTCTTTTTTATCAGCCTTTTTTTTTAATAAAGGCGCAAGACAGAGATGGTGATAGCATTAGGCTAATTAATCATAATAAGCTACTGACAATTTAAGAAAACCAGAAAAGGAAATTTTAAAAGGAGAAAGACTTTACTAAGAGAATTCAGTGTTTGCATGTTCTGTACTATTTGGGTTTGGCTCCATTTATCCATTCATGCTCAGATACCACTAAAGCTGTGTTTGAAAGCAGCATGTGTGGATTGATGTTCTTAAAATGTTTGTTCTATATATATAGTATTTCACTGAATAGAACAAGTTCATTCCTGGCATGTTTCTACAGCAAAGTCAGAACAAAAGCCTTTTAACATGTGGTACTAAGAAGTCATGAATAAAGTGGGAATAATATGAGATTTCCAGAAATATTTTATTTATACGGTGCTGTAAAATGAATCACTAAGGTAAGTAAAACTCTGGCATGGGCTGATATAAAAATACAACTTTTATTAAGTTTTCTGTTTCTGTGCAATCTTGGATAGATTTTTCTCTGTTCTTATATTCAAAGAATAATCTATCCTTTATAAGGTTTTAGGGATGTGCAAAATTCACAAATTTGATAATATTTGAATGCCAGAATGATATATTCCCCTCCAGATTGTGTCCTTTTGCAGGTGTTAAAAGTTCTCTGGAACTTTCTATTCCAAATCTTTGAGTTTTGCAGATTCTTAAAAGAAACTTCTTTCCTGTTAATATAGGATGTCTTTCCTTCTTTCTAATACATGTTGCATAACCCTTTTGCAAATTGTTCCCATCTGTCTCAAGGAATTATTAATCAACCTATGTATATAGAATTCTTATAACTTATTACCTGAAGACCAATTTCAAGCTGTACAAAATACTGAAATAAATTGCTAAAATATGAAAATATTACTTTTGTGTATTGTATTTTATAGTTGAGTAGATGAATACACCAAGTCCATGATATTTGGTATATTATGTATTTACTAGATTTTTATCCTGCTTTTATTACTTTATAAGTAACTCAAAGCTTGCATACTTTATCTGTACAGGTACCTACTTTGAGTTATGATCACAACTGAGACTAGAATTTCACTTGCTATGCAAAGAAATTATTGAGTGAGTCATGCTCAACTTTATGACCTTTTTGCCATGGCTGTTAAGTGAATCACTGCAGTTAATTGAATTATGGTTGTTAGTTGAATCTGGTTCCCCTGATTGACTTTGCTTGTTGGAAGCCGTCTTAAAAGGTCACAAACAGCTATCTTGTGACTATGGGAGACTGCAACTGTCATAAATACATCCTGGTTGCCAAGGGCCCAAATTTTAATTACATGACAGTGGGAATGCTGTGATGGTTGTAGGTATGAGGAATGACTGAGTGCCACTGTAACTTTGGTTACTAAACAAATGGTTGTAAATCATGGACTATCAGCACCTGTTTTGCTTCAGCTAGACAGTGTCACTTGCTAAAGCTACATAAGCAGATGCATTCATTCATTCTTAGTTATTACTGATGCTGATTTCATATGTTGCCCTACCCACATGCTTTTGATCTGTTTCATAAGACCCACAAAACTGGCTACCCAAAAAATATTTGTGCATGCATGATTTGATAAAGGTATAGGTAATCTTTTTCAGTCTGGAAACTATGACCTCCCTTGTGCCAACGAGTCGGTGACATCAATGAAGTAGGTGGTATTGAAAATTTCAAACATATTTTGGGATTTTGGCTATTGTAAATAATTTTATGACAGCTTTGTATTGCTTAAGACACCTATTTTGTCTGTCTGAAACTCATGCCCATTTTCTGGAGATACAGGTTGCCGATCCTGATCTAAAATAATATTGTTCCATTAGTAGAAATAAATGACAGTAAATGTAATTCACCTGGGAACTGTTCTGTTTTCGGAATACCTGTACAATATAATTCCAAATATAATAAAAACATAAAATATATTTAATAAAGTAAATTTGTTACCCAAGTAACATTCTAACATTCTTCAGTTGATGGTAGAAGTTAGAAAAATACTTTAAAAAGTAGGTGCAGAATGTAGATTGGCAGAGGCTTTTTCGATGGTGGACGTATCAGCCTACTGCAGTGGTTCCCAAACTTGGCAACTTTAAGACTTGTGGACTTCAACTCCCAGAATTCTCCAGCCAGCAGAACAGAGCTGGCTGGAGAATTCTGGGAGTTGAAGTCCACAAGTCTTAAAGTTGCCAAGTTTGGGAACCACTGGCCTACTGGAATGTCTGTTTACTCTCAGTGTGCTAAGTTTGTTTATTTGAATATAAATTAAGCAATGATCTTTCATCAAAGAAACTGAATAGACTATTTCTAAAGCTTTGGAATCTAAGATAGTAACAATACAAAGAAAGTAACAATACAAAGAAACTAGCTATTGAACAAGAAGATTTTATTAAAATTGTGATCCTTTGTATGCTGCTAAGAGAATAATTGTTTGTAACATCTCTTTACACTCAAATTGCTCTTTTTCTGATCTGAATAATGTAGAGAAGTCTTCTTAAACTTCTAACAGCAGGGGACGCAATATATCACAGAAAAGCCAGCATGTCACAAATATAAAACAATATAGTGTAGGTACAGCAAATGTTTTCAGATAACACAGGAAGTGGTATCTTCTAGCAAATTTTTAATGGAGAAATGGTTAAAAACCAAATTTGTGTGAAATGTACTTGATTATAATCAATTTTGAAATATAATAGCTAAGGTTCCACACACTTCCAATATAATTGTTAAGGTTCTGCACTCTTTCAAAATGATTCAGAAGTGCTTCAGACTTTTCAGAAGAAGCCTAGCATCTTTTTGTTAGTGTATATATGTAGCTCAGGATTAAACTATGGAATCCTTGGGGCAATATGAACTTGGTTGCTTGCTTTCAGTCATTTCATTATTCAACTAGATAATATCAGAATATCAGTACTATAAAGTGGGATCTGCTCCCTGTGTAGATGCAGGAGCTTACTGTATACAGTATATACATCAGCATATAGTATACAGTATATAGCTTGCAATAGCAATGCGAAATCATAACAAAAACTCAATCTTACAACTCATAGACTGACTCAACCATACTTTCAGCTGGGAAAAAGCATTCTAGACCAAACTAAATCCCAAAAAGCTATGGAATTCCTGAAAACCTGGCATTCAGACAAATAACCCATTAATATGCAGAGATAAATTATGCTTATACACCATTTAGAAGAGACAGTAAAAATGTTAAGAACAAAACAAAAAAAACAAAAAAAACCATCCTTACTAGCAGCCAGCAAATGGAGGACAGTTGAGAAGTTAGCAGATAGTGATGATGTAAACTCGGAACATTGCAACCATCAAAAATAGATGCTGGTTGCCAAGCATCCAAATTTTGATTATGTCCCTCTAGGGATGCTACAAGGGTCCTAAGTGAAAATAAGTCGTAAGTTTTTTTTACTTTAATTTTTTTAATTAAACAATTAAATTTAAAATAAACTGCATTAAATAAAACATTAGGTTTAGGTTTATTCGATTTATATGCCGCCCTTCTCCCAAGGACTCAGGGCGGTGTACAACATTAAAAGAAACACATAATACAAAACTTAAAAAGAAATTAAATAGGATATCCCAAACCCAATTAAAATTGACAATGACACATTTTTTTCAAAGAATTCAAATTCAAATTAATATTAAGAAGGTTGGGGATTATACGAAGCTCCGGGGGCAGCTCATTCCAGAAGGAAGGTGCTCCCACAGAGAAGGCTCTCCCCCTGGGAGTCACTAGCTGACACTGTCTGGCCGACGGCACCCTGAAGAGGCCAACTCTGGGATCGCAGTGGATGATGGGAAGCTATCGGTGGCAGTAGGTGGTCTTGCAGGTACCCTGGGCCTAAGCCATGGAGTGCTTTAAAGGTCATAATTAGTACCTTGAATCGCACCCGGAAGACAACCGGCAACCAGTGCAGGCCGCCTAAAAGGGGTGTAACATGGGAGTACCTGGGTGCCCCCATGACAACCCGCGCAGCCGCATTCTGGACCAGTTGAAGCTTCCGGGTGCTCTTCAAGGGCAGTCCCATGTAGAGAGCGTTACAGTAGTCCAGGCGAGAAAGGACGAGGGCATGAGTGACTGCACAGAGCATCCTGATTTGGAATTGGAATTGGAATTGGAAAAGTTTATTTATAGGCCGCCCTTTTCCCTGGGGGGACTCAGGGCGGCTTACAACTCATAGGGAAAGGGGATACAAACAATGACACATAAGCACAATACATAATTAAAAAGAACACAACATTCATACCATTCGGGTGGGGATAGATTACAATCCTAGCCCCAGGCCTGACGGGATAGCCAGATTTTAAGGGCTGCGCGGAAGGTCTGGAGCAATAGCAATAGCAATAGCAGTAGACTTATATACCGCTTCATAGGCCTTTCAGGCCTCTCTAAGCGGTTTACAGAGAGTCAGCATATTGCCCCCAACAATCTGGGTCCTCATTTTACCCACCTCGGAAGGATGGAAGGCTGAGTCAACCCTGAGCCGGTGAGATTTGAACCGCTGAACTGCTGATCTAGCAGTAGCCTGCAGTGCTGCATTTAACCACTGCGCCACCTTGGCTCTTTAGGAGGGTGGTGAGGGTACGAATCTCCACGGGGAGATCGTTCCAAAGGGTCGGAGCTACTACTGAGAAGGCTCTCCTCCGCGTGGTCGCCAGTCGACACTGACTGGCGGATGGGATCCGGAGGAGGCCTAATCTATGTGATCTAATTGGTCGCGAGGAGGTAATTGGCAGGAGGCGGTCTCTCAGAAAGGGGCGCAACTGACATACCAGGTGAACCTGGTAAAAGGCCCCCCTGGTCACGGCCGTCAGGTGTTCTTCTAAACTAAGCCGTGTATCCAGGAGGATGTCCAGATTGTGGGCCCTCTCTGAGGGGGCTAAAATTTCTCCCCCTATCATCAAAGATGGAACAAGATGCACAAATCGGGATGACAGAAACCACAGCCACTCCGTCTTGGAGGGATTGAGCTTGAGCCTGTTCCTCCCCATCCAAATCTGCACAGCCTCCAGGCATTGGGACAGCACGTTGAAGGCATCGTTTGGGTGGTTTGGGGTAGAGATGAAAAGTTGGGTATCATCAGCATATTGATACCGTACCCCAAAACCGTGGATGATCTCACCCAGTGGTTTCATATATATGTTGAACAAGAGGGGTGAGAGAACCGACCCCTGGGCCACCCCACATGTGATGCGCCTCGGGGTCGATCCCTGCCCTCCAGCCTCGAGTCACCTCCCGGGAAGCTGAGACTAACCAAGAGGGACACGGGTCCAGCACACAAGTGGCAGCACTGAGTCTCCCCATAATCCTGTCCATGCCCTCGGGAGTCACAGGATCAAACTCATCCCAGATGGTGTCCACAAGATTCATCCCCGTCGACTCGCCTGAATCTACCCAGTCAGAGTTCAAGCCTGTCTGGATCTGAGCGATTTTATCTTGCAGATACTGAACAAATTCTTCAGCCCTACCCTGCAAGGGGTCTTTCCCAGCTCCTTGGTTAAGTAAGGAGTGGGTCACCCTAAAAGGCTGGCTGGACAGTTATCTGCGGACGTGATACGAGCAGAAAAATGTTACCATTTTGCCGCTTTTATCGCCACTAAGTAGGATTTAATATTAATCCTTACTAGTGTTCGATCAGATTCGGACTGGCTGGCCATCCAACCACTCTCTAGGCGTCTTTTCTGGCGTTTCATCTCCCGGAGCTCCTCGGTAAACCAGGGAGCTACCCGGGATCGACACCGGGTCAGAGGCCGCCCTATCCCAGGCTTCCACTAGGGCTTCGGTCGAGTTGTGAGCAAGGGATTCAAGAAAAGTCCCAAGCTGCATCAGGAACCTTTCAGGGTCCATCAGGCGCCTGGGGCAGAACCATCTAGTCTGTTCCGCCTCCCTGTGGTGAGGGGTAGCAGTATGGAAGTCAAGCCTGATGAGGAAATGATCCAACCATGACAAGGGTTGGATAGAAATATCCCCTAAATCTAGATCATTCATCCACTGCCCAGAGAAAAAAATCAGGTCGATTGTGTGTCCCCCATTATGAGTGGGGTCTTGAATTAACTGAGTTAGTTAGGTCCATAGCAGTCATGGAAGCCATGAACTCCTGAGCTGACTCAGATGTCTCACCAATGGAAGGCAGATTGAAATCCGCCAGGATCATAAGCCTGGGGAAATCAACCGTCAATCCAGCTAACACATTCAGCAGCTCCGGCAGGGCCGATGAAACGTAGCAGGGAGACAGGTACATAACAAAAAGGTCCACCTGAACTCCAAGGCCCCATTTCACAAAAAGGGACTCACACCTGCCTATCTGAGGCACAGTGACCTCCTGAGGTCTGAGACTTTCCCTAATAACCACCGCCACCACCACCCCTGCCCTGGGCTCTCGGCTGGTGAAATGGCCGGAAGCCTGGTGGGCATAATTCACTAAGGGGAACACCCTCCTCTTGGCCCAACCAGGTCTCCGTAATACAGGTCCGCTCTACCCTCTTGTATGAGGTCGTAAATGAGGGGAGCCTTATGTACCACGGACCTGGCATTAAGCGACACCAGCCGGAGACCAGGGTCCTGTAATCCCGATCACCCAGGGGTGTGAGAAGGGTGATGAGGGTCGGAACGCGCGATCGCTCTTAAAGAGCGGACCCGCATCCCCTGAACATAATTTGGCCCTCAGCCCCCACCATATCTGCCTCTCCCGCAAATAGTAGAGATGGTGGACCCCCCCAATGGAATGGCTTAATGTCTCCCCTGGAATCCCAACCCTTCCCAGCACTCCCGACCCCTTAGTTAGCTCTGGCCTGTGCCATGGCAGACTCCCCCCCCCAAGCCTGTCTGAGCAATCCGTATCAACCCCCCCCCGCCCTCCCCTTAAAATTTGATTTAAAAACCCCTGTAAAAAACCCCTAAGCAGTCTCTTCTTGGCATGCCACCTCTCGGGATCCCAAAATCTGTCATTAAGGAAGCGTCTTGATAGGTAAGAAGGCCATCCCCGGGAAAGGGGGAGTTCCCAAAGGGAATAAAGGAGGAGTTCCTCAAGGGAATAAAGTTCTGTCGCAGTATAGCATAGAGGAGAATGTGGCATCAACCAAATGGGATGACATCACAGGGAGATGGAACAAGGAGATGACATTCCACTAATACCTTAATTAACAAATATAATCTGCTTCAAGACAGGACTTAATCAGTACCCAAATACTACCTCTGGAAAAATACAGTCTTCACAACCTTCCAGATTGCAATCACCATGAGGGCCAGCCTAATTTCTAAAGGGAGAGTGTTTCTAAGTAAAATAGCCATAATTAAAAAATACAATATGCATTTTCTGGCTCTCATCTCCCATCAAGAGAGATAACTTTGTTTTTTGGGGAAGAGGAATAACAAACTGCTTCTCCCAAAAGAATATAGCCCATTATTTAATGAAAAAGATCTTTGGGTAGTTGTTTTCAGTGAGAAAGGCAAAGGAATGAAAAAGTTGGTCCTTAAATGACAGAAAGGTGAACCATGAGTTAGAAAGTGGCAGGGAAAATGGAGGAACGTTTTAATAAGTAATCCAACATTCAGCTATAGAAGTAGACAGAAACATAAGACTCTTGCCACAATAAGGACATTTAAAAATCTGGGGACTTCCTGCGACAGCAAAGAGGGAAAATATAGTAGGTGGAGAACAGTGACGTGCGGTGACGGTTACCGTTGGTGAGGCAAGACCGCAGCAGCGGCGAGAAGCAACGTCCCCGGTACTGTGTCCGACAGGCGTCTCACATTTATGGCGGACATAAACGCGAGATGCCTGTCTGACACAGTGGTGGGGGTATTGCTTCTCGCCGCCGTTGCTCTCCACCGCCTTGCCCCCTGCCTCCTCCGATGAACAATCCTGCTGCCCTGGCCTGCAGCCAGCCCACCCACCCCTCGCCCGACCTGCTCCCTGCCTGGACTCACCGCTCTTCTCCTCCTCCTCCTCCTCCTCCTCCTCCTCCTCCTCCTCCTCCTCCTCCTCCTCCTCCTCATCCCTGCTCGGTGCTGGGCTGGCTGCAGGCCGGGGCATCAGGATTGTTTGTCGGAGGAGGCGGGGGGGCAAGGCGGTGGAGCGCGACGGTGGCGAGAAGTATCTCAGATGGAATCGGGACACCCGGAAGGCAAGCCGGCACTTCGGCATGCCTTTAAGTGCCGGCTTGCCTTCCGGGTGTCCTGGCTCCATCTGAGATGCTTCTCGCCACCATTGCATTCCGCCACCTTGCCCCCCCCTCACCTCCTCATACGAACAATCCTGCTGCCCCAGCCTGCAGCCAGCCCACCCACCCCCGCCCGACCTGCTCCCTGCCTGGACTCACCGCTCTCCTCCTCCTCCTCCTCCTCGTCCCCGCTCGGTGCTGGGCTTTAAAGGGGTCTCCCCTCCCCAGCCAGCCAGCCCACCCAGCCAATTCCTCCCACCACCACCACTGTGTCCAACAGGCCAGGTGTCTCGCATTTATGGCGGACATAAATGCGAGACGCCTGGCCTGTTGAAACACAGCGGCGAGAACATCCCTGCCGCTTCCGTGCTCCGCCGCCTCGCCCCCCTGCCTCCTCCTACCCCACCGCTGTGAAGAAAGAAAAAACACACACACACACAAACCTCACAATAAAAAAATTACAAATTAAATTACAATAAATTTGAATCCCCCCCTCCCTCCGTCTGATCCACCTTTTCCAGCTGTGGAAACTCTCTCAACTCTCCTCTTGTCCGCCCAACGTAAGCGTGCTCAATGTAAGCGTGCTCATAAGGCATGATTTGCTGCTCCCCGATCAGGAGGTGGGAGAATCAGTGCCTCTTTTGCATATGAAAGTTTTCGGTTTTTAACTCCTCCTTAACTTTTAAAAGGCGAACAATTCCTTAGGCAAAAGAGGCCCTGAGTTTTCTGGCCTCCTCCCATAGTTAACACTGAGAGCAGACACCAAGTCACTGGGCCTTTGAATCTGGTAGCAACTACTCTGGCTTTAATTATTTAAAAAAAATTATTTAAAATTCTTCCTTTCCCTCAGGAGACTGGTGAGCCCGCGCCTCCCCTGCCTCTAGTGACTGCACGTCCCTGGTGGAGAAAGTATATACACATATACACACCATACAAACACACTTATGCTAAGGAGCTTTGCACAATTTCTACCTTATTTGGGAATGAAGGATGAAACCGAACCATTCTGAACTGAAGAGAGAAGCAGGTGCTGGGAGAGAATCAGCTACTCTTTGCAGCTTGTGCAGAGTTTGTCCTTGAAGATCAGTGTTGGATCCTTCACCCGTTCGAAGTGAGAGAAGATTCGTATCTATAACTGATTTTTCAGTGCTGCTTGTTCTGAGCATCAGTATCAAGCAAAGAAAGCAAAGTTGTCTAATATACCGATAGTGAGAAATTACATGCCTTCTTCCTAGAACATCATATTGAGAAAGGATTTTAGAAGATTGAAAGGTAAAATGCATGTTAGGGATTATATTTTTCAGTGGATATATTTAAGTATACTCCTTTCAAATTTCTGATTAATCTATCCCCACATCTGCTCAGTTTCTATTTTGTTGCATTTGCTTTGACACTATTTAGGAAATACATTAATATCAAACTATTACTATATAAATGTGGAGGCTACTGAAACTTCACTATTGTAACATTTGAGGAACGGAGGATAGTAATCAGTTCTCAGAATAATAGTATTGCAATTTCTTAATACTTAGATAAATATCTAGAAATTTATATTCTCTGACTACTGTCCAGAAAAGGACGGTTACAAATATTTGGGTTCTCATGGTGCAGGTAAGAGATCACCAGGCTGAGCTGGAGGGAAGGATCAAACAGATGATCAGTCTCAAGGCCCTTCATACCCACAAGAGATCTAGGTCTAGCCCTCCTTGAATTTCATTGATTTTCATCTACTGCCAATTTGCTTTGACCATTAATAGTTCAGATTCTTGTAAAGCTTAAACTTGCAATGAACCTTTATATAGGTAGTCATCAACTTACAACACTTCTTTTAGTGACTATTCAAAGTTACAACAGCACTGAAAAAGTGACGTATGACCGTTTTTCATACGTACAACTGTTGCAGCATCCCCATGGTCACATGATCAAAATTCAGATGGCTGACAACTGGTTCATATTTATGATGGTTGCAGTATCCTGGGGTCATGTGATCACCTTTTGCAACCTCCTGACAAGGAAAGTCAATGGGGAATCCATATTCACTTAACAACCATGTTACTAACTTAACAAACGCAATGATTCACTTAACAACTGTGGCAAGAAAAGTCATAAAATTGGACAAAACTCAATAAGTGTTTCACTTAGCAACATAAATTTTGGACAATTGTGGTCATAACTTGAGAACTACCTGTATTCATTTGAACTGCCTGGATTTCCTGATTTCCTGCCTTTGATAGATGGATTTTAAGAGGGGAAATGAGAGTCTTTTATTTCTATCCTTATTTGTGAAGGGGAAAAAAGAAGGAAATCATATTATAAAATTTAATAGGTTGCAAATGGGACGTACTGGGATGAATGCAACCCATGGGCTGCCCATTCAAGTAACTATAATTAAATTGTGATCAGAATTTAAGTTTAAATAACCCTTAAAAAGCAGTTCTGGCCCCTTTTATGATGAATGTAATATACAGTGTATAATGGAAAAGTCCATATTTCCCCAAGTTTCTTTTGGTTCTATTTTTGTTTTAAACTTCCTGTTTTAATTGTTTTTGAAACAATTTTCAACTGTTCTTTTAACTAGAAAATTTAAGAGGAACAAAACTGTTGCAGCAAATTTCAGTAATTGTCTTTACATTGCCAGGACTAAAAAAAAGTTAAGGTTAAGTTAAGGTTGTTATCTCAGATCAGGTTTTTCCCCCAGGATATACTTATTTGACTAGAAATCTCATTAAAATGGAAAGTTGGGTGATTGATGGAAAATAGACCAAAACTTGGTTGGTATTTAGGGGGTGTATAATAGCCTGTTAAGGATAATGTGGCTGTCTGGAATCTGAAGAGGAGTACTCTTTATTCAAAGAGCATTATAAACCATAACTTTTCTTTTTGTAGAACCACTTACTGTGCTGTGCTATGACTCAGTCTTAGAATGGGCCCTTAGATACAGATTTTTTCCTTCAATTACTATAAGTAAACATAGCAACTTTCAAAAGACTAGCTCCACCATGTTGCAGAATGACTTTGGAAAGGGTGAGGTTTAGACCCAGGTTTTCTTCATATGGGCTTTCCTGATTCTTACAGGAACCAGATTTCGGATGATTCTCCCTGAGCCAGATAACTGCCTGAAAGGATTGTTTTATCCAGTACATTGCTCTTGGGTATTGAGCTCCAGATGGTCAGATGCTCTGCTACCTTACCCTACCGAGAAAGGACCAAGCCCTGGGACCAGGATGCACCTAAGAGAAGTGCATGAGTAGGAAAGCTGTCCATTTGCTACATGTGACACAATTCCAGATACTTTTCTTTACAGGCTCTCTTTGGCAGTGAGTTCTCTTGAGCTAACTCTGGGCTAGGATGTGAGCCTTGCTAGGCATCACAGCATGGGAAAATAAGGAGTTCAAGTGCTGCGGATGGGGATCACATCAGGCCTTGTCAGTTAAGGGATAAATCACTGCTCCCTTATATCTAAGCTGGAGACTCCACACCAACTATGCGTAGTTTGCTGGCTTGCTATTTTTTGTGCCCAAGAGCTACATTGTTTTGTTTTGCATGTAGAAAATGCCTGGGGTTTCAATCTCTTCATTTTTCACTTCGTTTTAATTAATATAGTATACTATCCAGTTATTTTGGTGTTTAAACCACAATTTATGGTTTAATCTGATTGTGCAGCTAATTGAGCAAATCGTGGCTTAATGCACAACATGCAAATTTGGCCACTGAAAAATAAGGAATGATTTATGGGCATAGAGAAAGAGTCAGACAGATCAAATAGCTATTACATTGCTGGATGGCATTATCAAAAGTATGTGATTATAAGCAGTTCCTTTTGTGCTAAAGTACGGCAATCTCCTGAAAATACCATCTAATAAGTTTCTTGGAACTGTAACAAAATTTCACCCTGATCATATTTTTCAGAATTTGATTCTGAATCAAATGGAAACAGCAGTGCCTTACGGTCATTTATAAAACTGTACAAGATGTTATTTCCCGTCAGTTAATTATCACAGATGTATTATTCATATGAACCTTCTACTAAGACTAGAGTCTTCTGGCCTTTCTTGAACTTGATTGCCATTCTTGTGTTCTCCAGAATTTTGTGCTAAGCAATCCCAGCCCGCTTAGTTATCTTCGTTGGAAGATGACAAATAACTTTAATTCAGTTTAACTGACAAGTAATCAATGCATCTGTAGGCTGATATATCTAGAGGAAATTCTGTAATTGTAGTTGACATATTTGAAGTACAGATTTGTAATCTAACATTGTTTAGTTTGCAGAAAGTGATAGCAATCCAGTAGTATGAAACTAGAAATAGTCGATAATGTTATTTCTTAATATTAATTTATTAATCTTTAGGTTGCAGCAGGAATCTTCGTTGCTGTTGAGATTTTAAAAAAACAAAAACCCTGAGCTCTGACGTGACTAGAATCAGTGAGATTCAAGTAATAGCTTCAAATTTACCCTGTACAATTTCCTTCCTTTCATTTCCCTTCTTCTTAGGGCCTTCTCATTTTCAAGTGACTCGCATACGCACAAACTTTCCATGTGCAACTGCTGAGCTTCGGTGGGGGAGGTTGAGTGAAGCAAATTGCAACTTGCTTTGGGATCCATGTGACTGTATTTCCTTCCGCAAAAACTATATTAATCTGATCTTAAGAGAGTGCAAACAGCTAATTGTATTATCATTATCTTTTTGAGAAATACAGTGAGATAACAAGTGTTGGTACAGAATGAACCTTCCAGAATTGAATACGTTGCTCCAAACGGTGAGTTAATCCTGCATAATTTATCTTAACTTTTTGTTTTACATAGGACTTTTCAATAACACTTAAAAAACAATGTGCTACATTATGATACATTCTAAAGTATTGAACTATACTGCTATCATTTGTAGTCAGAAAAAAAGTCCATGATTGTGATAATGATGAATATTACCCTAGTTGCTGTTAATTCATTCCTAATATCTAATCTACAAATTATGTATTCTATTTCATGATAAGTTTCTATTTACTGAGAATAATCATTGATATATAGTATATAATTTTCTCATAAAAAGTTGTTCTATAGGTTACGTAGATGGGTTTTCTGAATTGTTTTTGAGAATTGAGAAAGTCAGATGTATTCTAAAATGAGACATGTTGGCTTCTCTGAGTAATTTACAAGAATCAAAGGATGCGTAGCAGTTAAAATCTGAGGTAAAAACCTTGGGTCAGTCACTTATTTCAGCGCAATCTATCTCACGATGTCATTGGGTAGAAAAAACAGAAAGAGGAAGCACAATGAACATTTCCTTGAACGCCTAAATGAAAGATGAGAATATAATGCAAACAAACAAAACAAACAAACAAATGCAGTAGCTAAGAATAAAAGCATTAAACAAGCAGGATGGGAGTTTACTTTGCTGGCAATTAGTAGAAGGGAAAAGGGAAACACACTAGCCTAGAAAAAGGGCAGTTCGTAGCATTTTGTGAAGAGACAGGTGTCACTCTAATAAATTGACGATATATAATTGATCATGCCCTTTGCAGAAGCCATCTTGTGAATGGATAGGGCTTTTTAGGAGTCTTCTTATGAAAAAAACAACCACATGTTCTCAACATTTCAGTGTTCTGTAGCTGAGAAGGATAGGGAAAAAAAGATAGCAGGCCATCATGTCATGTCCAACAAATCATGGTTATGAAAACCTTAATTTAACATCAAATTGATTGCAGTGAGTTCCCTCAGCCAATGTTCAATGTGACCTGATTGTGCTCTTATAATTTTCTTTCTTTATGGCTAAAAATTACTTAAGGAATAGGAGAATTTTGATTCAAAAATGACATAGAAAAATTGTTAATTTCCTCCCACCACCTCTACCAAACAAAGATCTGTATCTACAGATATCTTCCAATGAAAAGAACAAATTTAGTTTTATTATAAATCTCTGGCCTCACATATATTATGGTTAAAAATGTCATGCAGAGGCAGATCTTTTAAGTTATTACTGTAGATGTATAAACCCCATTTTTACTTTCAGCAAAAAGATTTTGCAAATCTGTTTCATCAGAAGTGATAATAATGTAAAATAAGCAAATACCGATAATCCTCATCTTTCACCTACAATAGAGCCCCAAATTTCACAGACAGTTATGTGAGTTTTGCCACATTTTACAACCTTTTTGCCATAGTTGTTAAGTGAATCACTGCAGCTGTTAAGTTAGCAACACAGCTTTTAAGTGAATCTAGCTTCCCCACTGACTTGTCAGAAGATATCAAAAGGTGATCACATGATCCTGGGATATTGCAAACATCGTAAATAAATGCCAATTGCCAAGCATCCGGATTTTAATAAGCGACCGTGGGAATTCTGCAATGGTCATAAGTGTGAAAGTCCCTTTTTTCAGAGCCATTGTAACTTCCAGCAGTCACTAAATGAATGGCTGTAAATTGAGAACTACCTGTATGTAGACCAGCCATCCACAGATATGTAAACCTCAACACTCAGAAACATGAGCATGACGTTGGCTACAGAGTCCTGGAAGTTAAAGTCCACCCATAAGGATATTGCCTGTATTAGGAAAGTCTTAAGCAGATCGATATTGAAAAGGAGAAACTTTTTCAAATCTCCTTTAATTCTTAAAACTCATAAAAGAGATAGATTGATGTAGTGGTTAAGGTGCTGGATTAGAAACCAGGAGACCGCAAATTCTAAGGCACAGAAGCTACTGTAGTTGGGTGATTTGGGGCAGTCACTTTCTTAGTCCAGGCTAACTCAATGGGTTTCCTTTGTGGGAAAAATAGGAGAGAGCATCATATATGCCACCCTAAGTTCTACAAAAAAGATGGGATATAAATCAAATAAATGAATAGGTCCTCACATTTTACATTAAGTGTCTTATATGTGTACCCAAATGTGAATGCAATTCAAAACAGAATTTTAGAGGTTCTATGGGAGCTTACATATATTTTGTAAAGAAAAAAAATATTCACAATGAAAATCAATACTGGAAGAAGGAAGATTTGCCTACTATTCAAGAATGGACATTAAAAGTAATAAACCTAGCAGAGATGGCTAAAATATCAGCTTATCTCAAGGACCACTCAAATGAGAGATATAAACTGGAGTGGAGAAGGTGGATTGACTATATTCAAAATAAATATGGGACTAAGAAATTCCAGATAGTTTATGATTGAAGAAACAAGGAATGATATAATCTGTTTAGAGTTAGCCTAGCAAAGAGGAGTTAAAACTCAAATGAAAGATGATACTAACTTTTTTAAAGTTTATTTTAGAACATCTTTGTTAAAGATTTATACCCTGTATTTGTTCTGGGAAGTCAGGGGCGGGGATTGGGGGGGGGTCGGGTGGGGAGGGCAGGGGGGAGGTAAACATTTGTAAAAGTTTTTTTTCTAAAAATTTTCAATTAAAAAAAAAAAGAAAACCTAAGAAATATTTGTAAGTAAACAGATATGAATAGGAATATTCCTTTTGTCTGAATACATTTTAACACAGTTTGGAACAGATGCTTTCTAGTGGGCAACCCAAAACTCTATAAATAAGAAAAGACAATCCAAGTCTCCTAATTTTATTTTATTATTTTAATGTTTCTCTCTTTGCAGGAGTCCTGTTGAAATGGCATTAATTGCTGTGATTATCTCCATATGCATAGCTTTTCTGGATACAGGATGGGCAACAAAACCCACAACCTATCACAGTATTTGCAAACTAGTGAGTCTTCTGCAAACATGAAATAACTTTGGGATTTCTTGAAAAGAATGGGAAGAAGAGAGATCATTTATTTACATGGTAGAGCCTGCAGCAGCATATTAGTTCCAAGGGTTTGATCCAAATCCAACAAGAATCCAAAAACTAACATATTAGAATTTTCAACTGTTTTATTTACCTTTTCATTTTGTAGATGTTCTTTAAAAATATAATTTGTTTATCCATGATTTAATTTTATATTTTTAGGGTGGGGTACAGAAAAGGGAACTATGATTTAAAGTAGGAATTTCAACAATAACCTGAAAGGCATCTGGTTCCCTATTTCTTTTAGTTATCCAGATCCATCATAATCTATGGATATTCTCAGTCATCCTGGTCATAGCTTTTTCAAAAGGCAACTGAACTTTGTTTTTCCTTGAAGACATTTCGTTTCTCATCTAAGAAGCTTCTCCATGTAGTCCTCATTTAGTATATCTATATCTATATCTACAGGTGAAACTCAAAAAATTAGAATATCGTGCAAAAGTTCATTTATTTCAGTAATGCAACTTAAAAGATGAAACTAATATATGAGATAAGACTCATTACATGCAAAGCAAGATATTTCAAGAGCAACTTTTGCATCTCATTTGGAAACCAAGGATCCAGAGTATGGAGGAAGAATGGAGAGGCCAATCAAGCACAGTAATCCCACGGCCATTGAAACAGTTTTTGGTGCTTTTGGCAAAAGTTGCTCTTATCAGAAAAGAAGACTTTGGACCACTGAGCAACAGGAGTTTGGACCACTGTGCTTCATTAAGACCAGGGTCAACGCAGTCATCTACCAGGAGATTTTGGAGCACTTCATGCTTCCTTCCGCAGACGAGCTTTATGGGGATGCTGACTTCATTTTCCAGCTGCCCACACTGCCAAAAGCACCAAAACCTGGTTCAGTGACTGTGGGACTACTGTGCTTGATTGGCCAGCAAACTCATCTGACCTGAACCCCATAGAGAATCTATGGGGCATTGCCAAGAGAAAGATGAGAGACATGAGACCGAACAATGCAGAAGAGCTGAAGGCTGCTATTGAAGCATCCTGGTCTTCCATAACACCTCAGCAATGCCACAGGCTGTTAGCTTCCATGCCACGCCACAGTGAGGCAGTAATTGCTGCAAAAGGGGCCCAAACCAAGTACTGAGTACATATGCACCCTTATACTTTTCAGAGGTCCGATATTGTTCCATGTACAATCCTTGTTTTATTGATTGCATGTAATATTCTAATTTTCTGAGATTGTGGATTTGGGATTTTCATGAGCTGTATGCCGTAATCATCACAATTATGACAAATCACAGCTTGAACTATCTTGCTTTGCATGTAATGAGTCTTATCTCATATATTAGTTTCACCTTTTAAGTTGCACTACTGAAATAAATGAACTTTTGCACGATATTCTAATTTTTCGAGTTTCACCTGTATATCTCTATCTCTATTTCTACCTCTACCTCTACCTCTACCTATCTATATATACCTCTACCTCTACCTATCTCTACCTCTACCGATATCTATCTATCTATCTATCTATCTATCTATCTATCTATCTATCTATCTATCTATCTATCTATCTCTCTCTCTCTCTCTCTCTCTCTCTCTCTCTCTCTCTCTCTCTCTCTCTCCCCCTCTCCCTCTCCCTCTCCCTCTCCCTCTCCCTCTCCCTCTCCCTCTCCCTCTCCCCCTCCCTATCTATCTATCTATCTATCTATCTATCTATCTATCTATCTATCTATCTATCTATCTATCTAGTGTGTGTGTGTTATATATTTGTATATATTTGTTATATATTTGTTATATATTTGTATATATATTGTAAATATATGTGTTATATATTTGTATATATATTTAGTATCACAACCCCTGGTAAGCCCCAATTATGGGAGGAAGCTAAGGGTTTACAATAAGAGATAATATGGCAGGCTTCATTCAGCATATTACCCTTATTGTAAACTGTAAACTATATTTGAATAAATATAACCTTGAACAATGTGGAAAAATTACTGTATTATTATTATTATAAATATTATTATAATATTATCATCATCAACTCTATGTAGGGACTCAATAGATGAAATCAAATTAAATATATTTTCCTCTATATTTAATTCTACTTAAGTATGTATATGGCATTGTAGTATCATACAGTATAATATTCTTAACACTTGTTGCCATCATACCTGATCAAGTTTGAGATCCCTTAAACTGCTGTTTGCCTCAGGATTTAAACCCCATGGAATACATCAGACACTTCCCACTGATATGATTTAAAAAATATGTGGAGACTCTAGAAAGAGTCTCCACATCTTTAGTATCTGACCTCATCATTTCCTATATGTTTCTTGCTACAGAAAAAGGGAAGTGCAGATTGCAATGGGCGGAGGCTGAGTTCTGTCCTCAAAGACTTGCCTGCTGGGATAGAAGAACTCTTCCTGGATGCCAACGTTCTACAAACTCTTTCGAATGCATCTTTCATACAATACCATGACCTACAGAACCTCAGTCTACGTGCAAATAGATTGGAACTCATTGAACCTGGGGCATTTTTTGGCATTAGGAATCTTAGTCTGCTAACTTTGTCAGACAATTCCCTCTCCCTCAATTATTCTGTAACAGCATCTGCTTTACGGACTTTGACTTACCTGAGGAAACTGGACCTCTCTGGAAACCAGCTTACTGAGCTTATGATGGGCAAATTGATCCAACATTTGTTTTCTCTAGAATCCTTGTCTTTAGCAAGGAATGCCATCCTGAGGTTAGATGACTCTCACTTCAGAAACCTGCCCAATCTGCAACATCTGGATTTACAGCAGAACTACATCTTTGAAATTGAGGCTGGAGCGTTTGAAAACATGCCAGCTCTGCAACAACTTAACCTGGCCTACAACAACATACCTTGCATTGTGCAGTTTGATCTGATCCACGTTCGGATGTTAAATGTTAGCAACAATCACATTGAATGGTTCTTGTCTGCAGAGAATAATGCTTCTTTTGAACTGGAAACACTAGATCTTTCCTACAACCAGCTTCTGTTCTTCCCACTACTGCCCAAGTTAAATAAATTGCAGACTCTGCTGCTGACACACAACCACATGAATTTCTATGGCGAATTTTTCAATAATTCAAGCAGCTCAGTTCAGTTACTATTCCTAGATGGCAATATCATTAACATCACCAGCCAAGAACTTTGGGAAGAAAACAATCATGGCAATCTCTCTTCTTTAATATTTCTGGATATGAGCTGGAATGAGCTCTCTTATTTTCCAGACCACTTTTTAAAGGGGTTAATTTCCCTTCTTTATTTGAACCTCAGTCACAACTGTTTAAAAACACTGAACATAGAGGACAGGGAAATGCTAAATACTCTCATTGACTTGGATCTCAGCCACAACCTGCTTTCAAAGCTACAGATGAATTTGGGTTCTGAAGGCAGTTTAACTAACCTCAGAAAGTTTAATCTTAGCAGCAACAATCTACATGGCTTGCCACATCAATTCTTTATCCATGTAAGAAAAATCACTACAATTGACATCAGTAAAAACCCAATCCACATCTGTTATCCATATAGTGCTACAAGCACTGATTGTGTAACTTTTACTTATGCTAATTCCTTAAGGAACCTTGTATTGTCTGGCTGTAACCTAAGCATGTTGTCCTGCCACTTCTTCAAGGGGACTTCCCTCACATATTTAGATCTTTCTAATAATCCTAGGTTGCTTATTAGTGGCTTGGGAACTCTGAAAGATATCACTTCATCCATACAGGTACTCTATCTTAGAGATACTGGCCTATCTGCTGCAGGCACTAAGATGGACTTTTCTGCATTTCAGAAACTGGTGAACTTGGATCTGTCTGGAAACAGTTTGGTGTACTTCCCAGAATCCTTAATAGACCTTAAACTTTATACTCTAGATCTCAGGATGAATTTCTTCCATACCTTACCTCAATACTTCATGGAAAAGCAACTTGGAAAGAGTTTGCATATGATCTACCTCAGTGAGAATCCTTATGACTGTTGCAAAATGGGTTGGTGGGATGCTCTGCAAAGCCACGGAACCATACACATTGGAGACATAAGTGACATCACTTGTAATTACTCCTCCAGTTTCATCAGTGCAACAAATATACCTGAATCTGTTCACCATGACTGTAGATGGCTAACAACTAACATGGCTTTGTTGTATCTGGTGCTTATTCTTCCTACCTGTTTGACCCTACTGTTTACTTTTATTATCATCTTTTTAATATACAAGGAAAAAATTCTTAAGATGCTAAAGAGCAGGCATAAGAAATCCAGCCCATACTGAAATTTGGTGGCAGAAAGAAGCAATCTAATCTAATAGCACTCAACAATATGCTTAGAAGGTTACATTTGCAGTCACAGATTTAGTTCTAATAAGCTCTAACTTGTAGTAATGGTTTACATATCTAAAAATGCCCAAATTTTATATCCAAGCACATAATTGGCAGACAGTAAAAACCATAAAATTGTAGTATGGGTTAAATTAATACTAGGAAGAAAAGTCTTTATGGTCAAAAGTAACGTATATAAGAGATTTATATTGTGAATAAGCCATGACTTTTGAATAAACCCAACTCTACAGCTTCTTGGGCAAATTTTAGAACTTTGTCTATACAATACTCTAATCTTCTTCAGATGTTGTGGCCAAGTTTTATTCTTTGGTTGTTTATAAATTTATAAATAAATTTTGGAAAAATTATTGCTATGTTGAGTGTTTTGATGAGACAAGGTATTTTTTTTCTGAGAATGAGAAGATAGTTAAATGATTTCCCCCCTCAGATTAAATCACAATTCAAGAGACAAGTGTACAGATTATTGTTGAATGAAATATTAAGAATATGCATCTGATAGCATAGATCCTGAAGAAAGTATCTTGATGATACTCTGCTTTCTATCTCCATCCCAGATTGTCTGAATGATGCGTGGAGATTCTGTCTTAGTGCAAGGAGGAAGTGCTATAGACTTCTATTAAACCTAAGCAAGTATGTGTAGCTCAGGGGTTTTGGATCTCCTTGGTTACAGGGATCTTCCATTTTTGTTCTGTATGGGGTGGTGTTGCCCCAGACAGACTCAGTGCACAATCTGGGGGGTGGGGTGGGGGGTCTTCTCGGATTCACAGCACTTTCTTGAAAAGCAGATGGCAGCTGTGGATAGGAAGGCCTTTGCGTAGCTTTGGGATGTGAGCCAGTTGTGCCTATTTTTGGATTGAAGAGTCCTGCTCATGGTTATTCATGCCCTCATGCCCTCCGGACTAGACTACAGGTAATCCTTAACTGAAAATCATTATTGAGCCCACAATTTCTGTTGCTAAGCAATAGTTATTAAGTGAGTTCTGCCCTCTTTTATAATCTTTCCTGCCACAGTTGTTAAGTGAGTCACTTGTTAAGTTAGTAACACAGTTGTTAATTGATTAGTCTTCGCTATTGAATTTGCTTGTTACCTCAAGACACTGCAACTGTCGTAAATACTGTATTTTTCGGAGTATAAGATGCACCTTTTTTCCTCAAAAAAAAGGCTGAAAATCTGGGTGCGTCTTATACATCGAATACAGCATTTTTACCTCCTGAAACCTTGCCCCCTTCACCTAAATGGCCATGCATAGCTTTCAGAGAGCTCCTGGGGGCTGGGGAGGGCAAAAATGAGCAAAAAACGGCTTGCCCCCCCCTTCCCCCAACAGCACTCTATAAGCTTCCATAAGGCTATGCATGCAATTTTTTTGATGAAAGAATTGTGCTTGTTTTTGGCCCCCCACCCCCCAGGAGCACTCTGCAAGCCCCCCCCAAAGGTTATTCATGCCTTTAAAAAAAAATGGCCCATTTTAGTGAAAAACGGGCCATTTTGTGGAGGTTTGCAGAGTGCAAAAACCTTTATTTTCCCTTTTGGAAAGCTCTTTAACTGATTGATGAGAATTACATTGATCAAGTGCTATGCCAGCAGAAACAAAGTCTTAGGTGCTGCAGATTGTCAGTGATTTCCTTCTCCAGCACATGGATAAATACACCTGGGAAACATCTACCTAACTACTTACTCTCTCTTTCCCTACCTATCTACTCTCTCTCTCTCTCTCTCTCTCTCTCTCTCTCTCTCTCTCTCTCCCTCCCTCCCTCTACCTATCTACTCTCTGTCTCTCTCCCTATCTATCCACTGTATTTCTCTCTCTCTCTCTACCTTTCTATTTATCTCTCTCTATCTCTCTACCTGCCTACTTCCTACTTTTTCTCTCCCCCTACCTATCCACTGTATTTCTCTCTCTCTCCCTCTACCTACCTACCTACTCTCTCCCCCTACCTATCTACTATATTTCTCTTTCTCTCTCTCTTTCTATTTCTCTCTCTCTATCCCTCTATCTGCCTACTTCCCCCACACACTCTCTCTCTCTACCTACTGTATTTCTGTCTCTCTCTCTAGTTCTCTCTTTCTCTCTATCCCTTTATCTACCTACCTACCTACCTACCTACCTACCTACCTACCTAACTAACTACTGTATTTCTCTCTCTTTCTCTCCCTCTCTATCCCTCTATCTACCTATCTACTTTAAAAAAATTGCCTCTTCAAAACCATGGTGCGTCTTATACTCCGAAAAATATGGTACATGCCAATTGCCAAGTGTCTAGATTCTGATTATGTAACCATGGGGTTGTGAAAATGGTCATACAAATGAAAAACAGTCATAAGTCACTTATTTCAGCGCCGTTGTAATCTCAAACAGTCACTAAACAAATGGTTGTAAGTCAAGGACTATCTGTATTGCGATGTGCTCTAGCTGAAGTTGCCCTTGAAGATCATTTGTAAGCTTTGGCTGGTACAAAATGTGGCAGTGTAGACAGTCAATGATGTCATTTATTCAGTGTGTGATATCACGACTCAGTGCGATTGGCTCCTAGAGTGTTTTCAGTTCAAGGTACGGGTAGTCCTCAACTTATGACCACAATTGAGCCCAAAATTTATGTTGCCAAAATTTGTTAAGTGAGTTTTGCACCAGTTTACGACTTTTCTTGTTAAGTGAATCACTGCAATTGTTAAATTAGTAGCACAGGTGTTAAGTGAATCTGGTTTCCCCATTGACTTTGCATGTTGCAAAAGGTGATCATATGATTCCAGGACATTTCAACCATCATAAATGAGTCCGTTGTTAAGCATCTGAATATAAATCATGTGAATGGGAATACTGCAACGGTCGTAAGTGTGAAAATGTCATGTCACTCATTTCAGTGCTGTTGTAACTTTGAATGGTCACTAAGCAAGTTGTTGTAAATCGAAGACTACCTGTACTGTTAATTTACTTTACATCCTTTCATGATTTGTTACCAGGCAACCTGTGGGACTGTCTCATCCC